>NW_004524857.1:1655426-1659411 GCF_000260255.1 Octodon degus
TTTTTTTTTTTTTTTTTAAACAGGTCTAGAGGCTACAAATCCCAGGTCAATGTTGCAGGCAGAGTTGGTTTAATTCCACCACCACCCTTTTCAGTCAGCTGTCTTTTTCTTTACAGTGTATTGAATTTCTGACTGCTCATATAACATCTTACCCCCTCCATAACCTTTTTAAAGGTCATATCTCAAAAATATACAATCTGAGGAAGTGGGGGCTAGGCTGAATTGTGTTATAAAACTATCACACAATTCATCCATATCAAATTAATAATCCTTTAGATTATAATTTGAATCCCTATAAACCTTAGATTCAAAAATAAAATATATTTAGCTGAGGAAATACTGGCCTACAGGACATTGTTATTTCTCACAACAATGATAAACTGCTGTCCTGGTTAATAATCTATCACTATATATTTGATCAAGACAATTCTGCCCTGAGAGCTCTCAGAGAATCTGAATTTTTAGCTTGCAGGGTCCTGTGCCTGATTTTGTCAAAATCATTGATCTCAAGCTTCAGTTTCCATTTAGGGACTCTGTGATAGGTTCACTGTGAATAGCCAGGACTCTACCTCCAGCAGGCAAAGGGGAAAACACAAGGGAGCAGCAGAAGGCAACCAGGAACGCAGGTGCTGCACTGTGACTCTGGGCTTTGGAACCAGTGCCGTTAGCTGCTTGGTCTTTTAGGCTAACCCATGAAGGTCATAAGTATTACTCTATTTTGGAATAGTACATCTGGGGGAGAGGAGGGGCTACATTTTGTGCTGCATCTCTTTGGCTGAAGTTTACCCCTCAAGTACGGTTTTCAGATTTAGGAGGACAGGGTTTCTGTAGACCACCAACCTGAAGACAAGGCAAGAATGAGAGGGGACATGTGGGGAAGAAGCAGGAGACAGCAGAGCTGGCTCCATGGTTGGGAGGTTGTCACATATTTTTCTGTAATGATTCACAATTCTTTATAACATCTCTTTTGTGTTATAGAACATAATGTACACTGGAGTTAGTAGAGATTAAGATAATTGTCCTGCCATTAGAGACCTTACAGAGGAGCCTGAATGTTGCGTATCTAATTTTAAAATGCACAGCTGGGCATGGTTGTGCACACCTGTAATTCTAGCATTCAGGGGAGGCTGAGGCAGGAGGATCTCCATGTTTAAGATTAGTGTGGGCTAGTGAGTTCCAGGCCAGCCTGAACTCCATGGCAATTACTCTTTCTCAAAACAAAACCATCTCCCAATGCAATAAAATGAAATAATTTTAAGAATAACTGCCTTATTAAGTGGAGGCATTCCTAAATGATTATTTTGGTAAAAACAACCCCTGAAGAAACAAAACCAAAATCAATTCATTACTTTTTATACTATTCTGATAAAAAGATAAACAAATTAAGATGAGTTATGTTCATGCACTGGCTTCCCATGATGAACATAATCATTTTGTACTGCAGTCAAGCATGCACTAATAAAAATTTTAAAAATTAAAAATAGAAATAGAAAAATATCAAGGACCTCCATCAAACACTGGACTTATAACTAAAATAAAAGTATACTTCTATGCATTTCAAAAAAGAAGTTAAAACATTAAATATTACTCTTTATTTAAATGTTTATAAGGCAGATCAATGAGAAAGATACAAAAACATGGCCTATAATTTGATAGCAGTATTTAGGAGATTATGTAGTTTTAGCAAATATGAATTACATAGTTACAAAGGAAATAGTTTTTCCAAGCAAGTACAAAATATCTAATGAAAGTCCAAGGCAAGAAAATGAATACAATTAATTAACAATGGAAAATTGATTTTGATATGAATTGCATATTATCTTTAAAAGCTTTTAAAAGAATTATTGCTGTCTATCATATAAAGTGTTAAATGGAATCATGACAAAGAACTGGAGGCCAGAAAGGATTATTTTGACAGTGTAACAGAGAGACCACTTAGAACGGCATAAGTGTGGGGCAGAACTGGGGAAGTGATGAAGCCATCGAAGTCTCCCTAGTAGTCTCTGTCTAGTAGTCTCTCATTTTTCCTTCCATAGGCTGTGGTTTTGACCCCTTGAGGGCAGTTCCTGTGACATCTACAACCCTGTGGCAAGACAGGACAATAAATGACACACTGGTCTCCATGGAGGACACTTGGCTTCACCGGCCAGCATCACATACGGGGGAGTTATTGTGAGGGCAGCTGAAGACTGGAGGGACAGTGGCATTGACAGAAAAAGGTAAATGGTCACTAAGGGACAGTGTCCATCTCTGCATGTCTGGGCATCTGGAAAGCGATGAGAAACTTCTAAAGAAAAATCTAAGCGCGAAAACTTTCTTACAGCTTGCAGGTTAGAAATCACACATGTGGTGATGAAAATATGCGGCGAATGCTTAAACTGAAAAATTATTATAGTAAAGGCTACATTGCCACTAATCCCACGCACAGTACTCCTTTTACAAAGTAATTTCAGTACAACAAATTAAGCTTTTTAAATATTTAAAGGAGAATTTTACACACTGATGCATGTATGATTAGTTCAGTGATTATGACATTTTCAACAAAATACTTATGAATTACATTCATGTTATTTGATCTAAAATACCACCTAAGAGATCTTAAATTTCATAAATAAGATTCTTGTGGGGGTACTGTACAGAATTATGAACACGTTTAATGGCAAAAGGCAAAACAAAATGGCTTTTTATCATTACATAGGTGATAACGAATACAAAAATTGGATATATTATTGAAGCCCTTTTACACAAATAACTTTCATAATTTGACTACTGTATGAATAGATGTTATTAACAAGTTAATTTTGAAAATATGATTCTCTAATCAACTCAAGGCTATGCTAATTTATAAGAAATTAATTAGGTAGTTTAGCACTACAACTCATTAGATACTCTGTAGCACAAAATAATTATCTCTCATAAATACCTACAAATATAATTTATTCACAATTCTAAATATTTTAAAATTTAAATAAAAGTATCAAATGTAGATTATCTGAGCTAACTTCATGAATGTCTTAAAAATAAACGTTAGCATGAATATATTTCTATTGATGTTATTTTAAATATTCTTAATAGAAGAGGCATATGAAATTGGTACACCAAAGCTAAGTAGCATGATACAGCTTATGGTTATTTTCCTTATTGGAAAAACATACTATACTTGATTTTCTTTGCATAGGATTAACACCGGCTATATTTTCTACAAACTTACAACTTCTCAGGGACACTTCTTAAAACAGCTCAGGGAACAACTCTTCACTGTTAGAAGTGTCTCCTGTCACTTCCTTATGTGTGGCAATAGTCAAATTCAGTCCCACTTCTCAGGCCAGAAAAATGATTTAAAAAGAAATGATTATAAAAAGCAACAGGAAAATAAGCCCTGAACTAGTAAAACAAAGTGATTAAAAGATAATTATAGCTTTGCACTTTTAGAAAAAGGTCTTTAAACATTTAGAATTACAATCAATACATTGACTCTAAAAGGAAATATTGCTATTTAAAATAACATTTGCATCTTTTCCATATTTTCATGTTTGTTTTTTCATAGGTCTCATTTGTTCATAATAATAATTTCCCTTATATTATTGATTACTTCTATGCATGCAACCATATTTTTTGATAGCCATCTAACTTTTCAAAATATTATACTTTCACTTGTATTATACTTTTGTATTTGTAGTTCTTCTTTTGAGTTCTTATACTAGGGAAACTATATGATATTTACACATGTGTGTCTGGTTTAATACAAGTAAAAGGAAAGCAGGATCTCGAGGACTAACTAATCAAGAGAGGGAAAGGAGAAGAGTTAGGAAACATGACAATGTCAAGTCATACAGTTATATGTAGAAGATTGGCAAGGCAATGATCCTGAGAATCTCCAGAAGATTTTTTTAATCTAGCAGTTAATTGGAAAGATTCTCACCCTGACTAACTATATATACTGATACCTGTGAACTAAGCTACTGCACTCCAGATGGTAATTTGT
>NW_004524857.1:1660556-1694430 GCF_000260255.1 Octodon degus
ACTGGGAGGAATGTATGCAATGTGTTAATTATTGAAACTGTCCTACCAATCTGATTTGAAACTGTCTCATTGCTATTTGTTTATCAATAAAATTATGGAAAAAATTATACTTTCACATTAAATAGTTAAAGCATGGTCTTAAGAGAGTGAAATTAAAGGGGTAAATATTGAAAATACACTATTATTTTCACTGATCCTGGATGATAGCACATTTAGGTATCCACTCTTAAAGGTTATTACTCAACTGAAACTAAAGAGTGATTATAGGGAGGGTAGAGATTTAATTATCATTAAATTAAATGGAGGGCTCAATTAGAAAATAGAAGACATTAAAATTTACCACCAAGAGAACATCAAAGAATTAGGAATGGTTTACTGAAAAGTTATTGCAGGAACAGAGAAACAGCTACCAGTGGGAAGGTGGATGCCACTAAATTAAAGTTTTTCTATTAATGGCAGCTGGATTCAACTGAGTGAAATGACAGAATTTGAGGAAGAAAGATGTATATAATTGAATCTTGCCTACAAACTTTCTATTTTAATAAGGAGCAAACAGGAAAAATGTTGTATGCTATAAGGTTTGAACAAAATGAAGTTTACAAGAGGAATGTCAACACTGAGAATTTTTATGAATAGTCTGTAATGATCGTATGTCTTCAGAGTAAATTTATAATTAACCACTCATCCTAATATTCTTTAGGCTTATAAACTGCTCCCTAATGAATGGTTGTGCAGGCAGGAGGGCTTCTCAGGAACAGAAAAGGAAATGGCTAATTTTATTAAAGATTTGCAGGTGGGGGGGAACTATCCGCTCGGGCCCCCCTCCTGTTCCTCTCTTGGGACAGGAGCTTTCTTTCTCCCAATAAATATATTCTGCTCACAAAAAAAAGAAAAAAAAAAAAAAAGATCTGCAGGGTCCCAGTGATTTATTAACACTGCCGTAGCCCTGTTGCTGTCTGAATCCTTTACTGGTTAGGACAGTGGATAGGCTGTCATGTGGTCCAGGCTTATGTTCAGGCCACACCAGTAAGTCTGTAAGTAATGATGGACGACCACCAAGCAGCATTAAATTTATTCCTAGGTCATTTCATACATCTTTTGATGCACAGAGCCACTCTAAATAATATTGTCGATACCTTTGTACAAAAGAAGCCTGCACCTTGGCATCATGAACAGATCACATGGGGATGTATAGCCTCCTAATGGACTCAGGGCTTCGGGATGTGATGTACACACTTGAAAACTCACTCTGCCTTTTGACTTAGTGACCTCAGAGGAATTACTCCTCTATCCTTCAGTTCCTCTTATATAAAATGAGGATAATGCTCTATCTCAGAATTAAGCACCACCAGGGCAAGGCTTGGGATGTAGCTCAGTGGTGCAGTGCCTGCCTAGCAAGAGTGAGGTCCTGAGTTCGATTCCTAGTACTCTTCCCACCCTACCAAAAAAGTATTATGAGGGCAAACACAAGTGAAATGCTTAGAACTACTCCTGGCACATTCTGCTCCCCAACTAAACATCAGTAAAATCCTCACCACAGAGAGTGGTGCAATGAAGATCCACTATCAAATAACCCTGCTTGTAAACCTGACAATTTGCTCTAAGAAAAATGATGCCATTCCTAGGATTGGTACTATACTAAAGATACAAGTCTTGGAGGCCAAATATTCCTGAGTCCCTTCCCTGATGAACATACTAATGGGGAAATGATATTTCTGTGTAACATGGTAAAGAGTATAAACTCTCCAGCTGTCCATTGTCTCTAATGCATTTTCAAGAATATTTTGGATTTGTCTTTTTAAATGTTTGTTCACATAATCACATTGCTTCATAAAATCTATAACATTTTTCAAACCCTAACATATGAGAAGAGTATAGGAATGTTACTCTGCACCCGTAATAGATGCTAATGTAATGTGACCTTTTAAAATAAGGTTTGATTATGCATTTCCACGTGTTAACTTGAGTAATCATCCAGACCCTGCTGATGGTCAGTAGAAAGTAGGGTGTATCTATTAAATTATATTCAAAGCTTCAACTTCTGGCTTGTAAAGTATTTTTCACAGTTTGCTACATCTAGACTATTAACTGTAAATACTTTTGCTTGATTATGAAATACAGGAAATAACAATGTTAAGTTGTTCAAAACAAAATAAAATATACTTAAATTTCAATAACACACTGAACACAAAAATTACAATTGGTAAAATAGGACACTTGTCACAACTTGAAGAAAATTCTGTTACTAATTCAGTTAAGAATCCCATTTAACAGGTTTCAAACCACAGTAATTCAACATATAACAACTAGACAAAGAGGAAGCCACACAAACAATGGCATGAATAGAACTTTTCCCAGTATCTGCGGGCACCTTTTGTCATTACATTACCGTGACTTTCTCTGGGGAAAGACGAGGAATAGTCCCTCCAACACCTTCTTCAAGAAACTGGCTCTTTTCCCAGCCCTTTTTAATTCTCTTTAGCTTCCTGTTTATACATGGAAGGAGTAAAACGATCTTACCCAGAATTACAACTGAGGGCAAAACAAGAGCGAGAACAAAGTTTGGTGGTGTGTAAAATCTGTAGTACTCTTCTTCAAAAGCTCGCTTCCATCCATAAATGAGAACGTGGAAAGTACTGATGAGCAAAGCAACATACCCAAGGGTAGACTTGGGGCAGGGAAAGAAGAGGAAGAATCAACGAGAGACAAGTTACTCAAATTCATGAATTAACCTATTCAAATAGAATACTGTTCATATTTTGCTACAACAATCTTTTCTTAAATTAAGCATTGTCTTCTATTGTATCAAGTAATTTTTAGGCATTTCACATATATCATATATATGTGTACCTACTGTTCACATGCAGACCTTATTTTACATAAAGAAGGCCATACTGCCATTTCATAGTCTATTTCATTTATTATATCATGAATTTTTTTATGAATTTAGGGCAGGGTCTACAGGGTCTCACTATGTAGATCAGACTCATAGTGATTCTCCTGTTTTCAGCTTCCCAAGCATTGGGGTCACAGGTGTGCACCAACATGCCCAGTCTCAATCACCGTCTCAGCAGGCCCCAGTTCTAGGGCCAGCACAGCATGCCAGGGATTGAACCCGGCTGCTGTGCTCTGCCTAAGCAGGTGCTTTAGTCTGCTGAGCTATCAGGCCAGCCCTTATAATGAATAATTTTATGTCATTAAAAATAAAAACCTGTTAATACTGTGTAATATTTATTAAGTGGATGTGCATAATTTAGTCATTCCTTTTTGTTGATCATTTACTGTTTTATTCTTTAGCAATAGATAGTGTCACTTTAGGGCTTTTTCTGTATTTTGCTTTATTTTCTTAGAATTGATTTCTAGGGGTTGGGGAGATGGCTCAGTAGAATAAGCACTTCCCTGGCAAGTGCAAGGGCCTGAGTTCAATCCCTGGTTCTGACAAAAAAAAAAAAAAGAATTGATTTCTACTAAGGCATTACTGTTCTTTTCTTTTATTTTTTTGTGACAGAGTCTCACTATATAGTGCAGGCTGGCTTTGAACTCACTCATGTAGCCAAGGCTGGCCTTGAACTCATGGTGATCTTCCTACTTCAGCCTCCCAAGAGCTGAGACTACTAGTATGTGTTACCATGGTTGGCGATCTTGTCTTTTCTTAAGCATATTGATACACAATTTTAATCTTTATAAAGGTTATCTACATGCCCACTGTGTATGAAAATTATGTAGACACATATAAGATATATATTATGAAATGTGCACAATAAACGTTAAGTGCTAATTTAATGTTTCTCATAAGTATATACATATTATATATATATATATATATTACATACATATATGCTTACATGCAGGAAAATATAAAAAATTCTGTAACATTGCTATTCGATATAAATAGCAATTTTAACATGACTTTGAGTTTATTAAATGAGATTATTAAGTACTTCACTTAAGCACTTTATAAGTGAAATTCTGAAGGATCCGCATTCTTCATTTCCATAAATTATTATGTTTAAGATTGCTTACTATGAGAAATAGGCAATCTTACATAAAAATGTTAATCATTATCATGTAACACCTAACTTCATCAGGAACATAGAAATTCTCCAGCAGGCAAAATGTTTGCAATTACTCATGTAAATTTATAACAGTACTATGCATCTGTCTGGCACCTTCTATCAGAGGGCCTTCTGTTCTTTTTAAGGTGTGGTTACAGTAGCAGTTGGAAAAATACTCACATTCTTTCCTCAAAAAGAGAAAAAATGAACTTAAGAAAAGGTTATGCCTTTAATTTTTTTTTAATTTTTATTTATGTGTGTGTGTGTGTGTGTGTGTGTGTGTGGCCAGCTCAGCCCACCAGGGGGCGGGGCTGGCTGGCATGTGGTGCTGGGGGATTGAACCGCGGTCCCTGGGCTTTGCTAAGCTTGTTCTAAGTAGGTGCTTTAGACCACTGAGCCATCTCCCCACGCCCCCTATGCCTTTAATTTGAATGAAATTTTTTACATGACTTCCATAAAAGAAAAATCTCAAAAAATAGGTAAAGAAAAAAATACAAAGCTTATTGTACCACTATATTACACAGTCCACATATTGTGTTGTAAATTTGGACACTTAATCAATACCAATTTTGTGGCCAAATAGGTAGAGTCTAAATTTGAGTTACATATTTTTAAAATGTGCAAATATACATAAATATTCCTAGAAGAAACGAATGTTTATCTTTTTAAAGAAAACATGGTGTTCTGAATATCCTTTGTGGACAACCTCTAACTGATATACAAACACATATACTAACAAGATTCACAGGACTGGATGCGTGTCCAAATCCACTTACCACTGGCATTGTTTTGCTTGTTATTGTGTATGTGTGTATGCACATACACACATTTCTTTAAAAGATTCTGACTTAGCTTCTTTCCCCTTGAATTCAAATTTTTGAGAATGTTTTCCTGGAAATATCAGATGACTCAACATATTAATATTTCAATGCTTTTGCTAAGACCAAATTGACTTTTCAACATTAAATTTGATTTAATGCTGAAAGATCAAATTTGATCAATAAATTTGATCTCTCCTATTTTTCTTTCTTTAAAAGAAACTCTTCACCCTTAACATAGTAGACACTAGCAGTGCAGAAGTCTTCAATGTAATGCCACACTACCCCTTTACTTACTCATCAGAGTGGCCCTAAACTGGTCTCCAGCTGTGTGTCCTTTGAGATAGATGTGTAAGTATGGCCCCAAAGGCACCTTTTTGTAAGTACTGTAGTTTATTTAAAATTGAAGCTCATCTAACTATCAAAAGAAAGCTTCCCAATCCCTTATCAATCAAAACTCCAGTACCTGAATAAAGCCGAATTCCCTCCAATTTAAGGCATTGCTCACTGAAGGAATGGAAGTGATGGCCAGAAGGGAAAGCAAGCCAAGGCTCATTATGCCAAAGGAGATGTACATTTCAATCCTCCACACCTCCTCCTCATTCCAAGAGTTTTCAATATTTGCATGAACCTAACAAGAAGACAAATGTAAATTTCCTTTATTTGGTAGAACATTAACTGAGTCAGCACAGAACTGACTCTGGCATAAGAACCAGGTCAGTTGCTTTAAACTTGATTATTTTGAACCCACTGTAGGTTCATTTTTAAGCTAGATTCTAATTTCTAATGCTACCTTTGGATCTTCTTTTTTCACATGTATAAACTATATGTTGATTTATCTCTTATCTGTCTTCTCTAGGAAATTGGAATCTTCTGAAGATAAATCACTATGGAACCAATGTATTTATTCACTTGAATTGCTTCTTTAATAAACTTTCAAACTTCAGTTATGTTATTCAGATGTAATATTTTTCCAATGTCTTCCCATTACATTAATAATGCATATATAGTCAAGTCAGGCTTACCTGTGAGTTTGTGGTAATTTCTGTAGAGCTATACCCTAGAAATGTCTACCCACAACAATATAACTAGAGTATAAATCAAGGATTGGTCTTCCTCAATTGAAATTGATTTATGTAATTACAGAACATCATCTTAACATCATCTTAAATTTGCCTGTTTTCATTTAACACAACATAAGTGAAATTTCTTAAAAAGCCACCATTTAACCTTTAGTTCCCCAAAGCAATCATACCAATATTCTGGAAGAGCTCAGAGAGCTCATCTATCAAAAAGTCTATCCAATATCTTCTTGTTTCATGTCTACACAGCAATTCAGAATAACAGCATATGCTGGCACAGTCAGGGACCACAGCCAGGATCCACTTGCCCTCCCAGCTCATTCATCTACCCTGTTAAAACAAAAGTATTTTCAGTGTTCACTATGGGCAGCAGAGCTGCACATTATCGACCACATAGCTGTGAACTACAGGAAAAAAGGCCACTCCTCCCATGAACTGAGATTCTGATGGAAGGCAGACAACAGTACACATGATAAATAAGGTGAATGCCAAGTGCAGCAAAGTGGTAAGTGCTACTAAAAACAACAAACAGAGCAGGGTTGGAGGGCCTGGGTGCTCTCTAGCTGGTCACAGGCAGGTGCACAGTTGAGTGTCTAGTGGAGGCTTTGCCAAGAAAGTAAGATCTGAGCAGGTGATCAGAAGGATGTGGGGAAGCTGGGCCAGCAGACATCAAAGCCTTAGCATTAAGTGTTTTCAGAGTGAATGGTTTGATAGAATCAATCTATTGATTTAAAAAAAAACTGTTTGAAGTTTTGTTGAAAAAAGCTTTATTACTGCATAGTTGAGTTATGATGGATTGGCTCCTTGGAAACTTCAAACACTTTTGCACACTGGTCTTGATGCAATGTCTCTGGATCCCAGTGAGAAATGTTACACTAAACAGCTTCGGGGAAGCCCTTATTTTACACTTTCTGGAGGGATGAGATAAACGCAGTCTGCCTCATCAGCAAGCCTCTCCTCTGAAGCTCTTGCTGAGATCTTCCTGGGGAGCTAAGTGGTAGGAAGCTTCACCAGAGGAACGAGTATTTTTCCACACTTGATAATAAGGGCCTTGCAGCAGTACCTCCTTTTTCATTATATCAGCAATCTCAAAACCAAAATAGAAGCTGCACAAAAGCTCTTAGCCCACAGATGTGTACTCTCCTTCTTTCTCTTGATCTTCTATTTTGTTTCATATTTTCACTAATTCTAATTTTATCACATATGTTTACTGAGAGTTGCCTTCTCATTTTATGGACCATGGCCTGTTATAATACATTACCTTAATTAATGTTAATCTAACATTAACAGTGTTATTGTTTAATGGTGACAATGGTCATTGAAGTCAAGGTAACAGCAAAACAATGGGGAAAAATGCCAAAAAACTCTTTCCTAACTTCTTTGTTGTCTGTAAAGAAGGGGGTGATAGATATTTCTACTGTTAATCATTTTGAATTAGTCATATAATACTCAGGCAAAAACATTTTTACAAAGCAAGTGTTTCTCCTCCCTAAACCTGTGGAAAAACAATTTCCATTATGAGTGCTATGTGTTCTCAAAGCCTCATTGATATGTGCCCTCAAAGCCTCATGCAGTCACAGGTAGGTTACGTCAGAGGTGGCTGAATTTAGAGTGTGTGACTGATTTGTAGTGCAATGCTAAGATTAAGGGTTCTAGGATTAAGGGTGGGTGTTGTTTACTAAATCAGTGCACTGACTGGACTGGCACCGCCCTACTCCTGGGAGCCTGGATATAGTGCAAAGAACAGAAATCCCTCTCTCCCCTGTTGCTCTTGTGCTCTGCTGTCTTCTGCCTGCCATGATCTGTTGCCCTTCTGTCATGTGCTACTCTGCCGTGGAGTCACTGGAGTATGGACTGAAACTTCTATGAACTGTAAAAGCCAAATAAACTTCTTTTCTTTCTTTTTTTTTTTTTTTAACTTTGGGGGTCAGGTATTTTTGTACCAGCAACAAGAAAAGTAACTCAGACAATGAGCTATATAAAATGTTACGCTACTTAAAATCTTATGCTCTATGTTAATACAGTATTTTATCAGAGTCAGATAAATAACAAAAACATTATGTACCTGCTGGTAAGCCATGTTGAGGAATAAGTATCTTTCTGACCTTCTCATAGGTAAGCAGAGGCTGTAGGCAACATGCACAACCGTGAAGAAAAAACTCAGCAGTCCCAGCTGTTTCCTGCACTGCAACCATGTCTCCAGCCAGGGCGGAAATCTCCTATACTTGGTGCCATAATAAAGCTGATAAGCAGCTGCCAGGAGGCCTGCTAAGTACACCAGGGACAGCAAAGTAATGGCCACTATGGGCAGGGTCTTGTTCACAATCTCAATGGGAATTTTGTAAAAGTCACTTTGCTGGCTTCTTGCGTAGGGATGTATCACATCTCTGACAAAGGAGTAAAGAAAGAAAAATGTGGCCAAGCTTATGGCTACCACCATTGGCCCCCTCCAGAGAGTAAATAGTCGCAGGGGTAAATTTTCAATTTCCCTGGCTGATGATAATGTCCCCAAGTCAACAGGAACAAAATTCAACTGACGGGCAAGTTCAATAACCTGTTGTCGAGCTTGGATATTGTTGCTGCATATATAGACCTGTGGTAAGACAACAAAGATGCATCATTGCTCTGCAGTTTATAAAAATGGCCAATATCATACACTCTAGTCTGTGGTACATCAGTTGTAATGGCCTTGAGCAGTGCACATGGGTAAAGTCAAGGAGATAGAGCATTTAATAATTTATACACTTAATATTAATAGATTTCAAATAATGTTCTAATAACAAAACAATTCTTGGCATTTGTGATGACATGAAAATAAAAAGAAAACAATCTAGCTGCAGCCTAGGATTCGATGGCTTGAAAGTGAATGGTTATCAAGACCCTGATACATAGCATGCAATGATATAATACTTTCATTTGTTTTCTAAGAAATCCAATAAACTGGGTCACAGACAAAATTACAGCAGTCAGGAGGATGAGCTAAGAGGATCACTACATGTTTGAGGCCGGCCTGCGCTACTTAGTAAGTTCAAGGCCAGACTGACATATACCATGAGACCCTGTCTCAAAAAAATGGAACCAAAATCATGTTTAATTTTAGCACTTTTAAGAAACACTTTTGTGTGTTGCTACTCAGAAGCTTATTCAGAGTTCTGAAGAGGCATTGACAGATTTTTCTCATCTGCTTCATTCTTAAACTGAATATGGTAAGTACTATCATGGGCTCTTGTGCTATAAATCTAAACAAATTTGAGAAATCCAGTTTGCCTCTACTTGTCCCACAGATACAGTTTATGCGTAACATAAACTGTATTGTTTTATACTCTATGAATATTTAATTTATGTGAAATAAAAAAGGTTTTCCTAAAGTATTCATCTTGGGAATAGTGTTTAATAGTATCCCATTCAGATATAGGATACTGTGTATAGGATACCAAATAGTGGCAAGGAAGGAAGGAAGGGAAAAAGAAGAGGGAAGGAAAATGGGAGAGAGGAATACAAAGAAAGACAGAAAAATAATTATGTGTTGTTGTTTCTATTTTCAAGGAGAAACTCCAAGAATGCATCACATAATTTATCAGCCAACCTTTTCTTCTCTGTAGTTGATTATGACTAAAAAGTTCATGTTATTTTCTCAGCTTTGCACATCACTTGGGGAATCATTTCAGGTGCTCATACAGTTTTCAAATTAAATGCCTAACATCTGCTTATCTACAAAGTACCAGGTAAATCATTAATAAAGTCTAAAACTACCTACCTGGCGGCTGGCATCTTTAGGTCCTAACTGAAGTGCCCAAGCTGAGATGACGTTGAATCCTTTGACAACCAAGGAATCCGGGAATAAGGAGGCCAAATATTCAGCATTGGATTCTGGGTATTGGTTTACCCTCATATTATTGCTCACATCAATTAGGATTTTCCCCACAAGAAGATGTCTCAGGTCCCATAGGGAGGTATAATGTTCTCTATGCAGTGCAACAAATATGATGTTTGTTTTTGTTAAAGCATCTTCGTGATGGGTGACATCCACCACATGAGGAAAAAATTCAGATGCAAACTTAGGATTTCTACTTCCTATCACTACATGATAGCCACATCTAATAAGCCGAATGGTCAGAGATTTGGCAAAATCCCCACTTCCAATTACACCCACAGTGACTTTTCTTGCATCTTTGATACCATTTATGCCATTAGGCAAAAATGTTTCACTAAGACTCTTCGGGCTTCCCATCATAGAGATTGATTCCATGATATGAGCTCTTCCGAGGTCAACAAGAATATCCTAGAGGAGAGAAAAAAGATGCTCACCAGTTATCTATTACTAAACATCCAAATGCTTCTAGACGTTTACAATAATGTATTGTGTTTCTTGAGGGAAAACATTTTGGAGCACTATAGAGTTATATAACCTGAAATACAATAAGACACAACTTGTAAGCAAAATGGATCTCTAAATAGAAGAATCAGCTATCACAGAAGAGTACTCTGCATGGGGCTTCTCCAGTCTTAACATGCACACAAATCACCTGGGAATCTTGTTACAATGTCAATCTTGACTCTGTAGGTCTTGAGGGAGGCTCAAGGTTCTGCATTTCTTCCAAAGGTGGTGGTGATGCTGCTGGACTGTAGGCACTTCTTTGTGTCACAGGTACTAAAGCATGAAAGAGACTAAAGTTTCCCAGCAGATCATATAGCAGCAAATCTGAAACAAGTGCAGAAAATGACCTTGACATCAAGTGATAGGTCACAAGGCAGACAGAAGATGAAAAACTGTAGGATAAGCATTTAAACCAAAACTGTCAAGTGATTGGGGTTATGTGGAGTCTTAAACTGTCCTATATACCTGAGTAGCTAGTGACTCTATGATTAAATGAAAGTGAAATAAGTCAGTCAATACAAACTGAATCCTGGAACTTAAATAATATTTTAAGAAAATCAGGCATCGAAGCACAGCAAAGGGTTAAACACCACAGAATTCTATCATTCACCTTATAACTTCATTGAGAGTTTCCCTATAGAAAAGGGTTTGGTAACATGATTATGGTCTTAAATGATATAAAATTTATGAAATCTTTTCTATTTGCTGGCTGTATGATGCAATTTAGGGCTGGCGAGATAGCTTAGCAGACTAAGCACCTGCTTAGGCAAGCACAGGGACCAGGGTTCAATCCCCGGCACCATATGCCATTCCAGCCCCACCCCCGGGTACTCTGAGCCTGCCACTGAGACTGGGTATGGTGGCACAGGCCTGCAATCCCAGATCTGGGGAGAGTGAAAACAAGAGGATCATTAGTCTGAGGTGTATAGTGAGACTGTACCAAGTATACAGAAAAAGAAAAAAATAATTTAAAAATGATAGTTTGTTGTTTAATAATTGTCAAATTATTATTTTTTAAGTTAATTCATTTTATTTTTTTCCATAATTTTATTGAGAAACAAATAGCAACGAGACAGTTTCAAATCAAATGGATAGTACAGTTTCAATAATTAACACATTGCCAGCTGTCTTCCTAGTGGTTATTTGTTGTACAAGATGCAGACATGATATCCTATTTGCAAACACTATTAGAACAAATCCCTCTATTCATTCAATTAAGAGAATGTAGCTATATATCTATCCTAACCATTTTGAATACACAGATACAAAATGGTCATTCATCTGTATCCCCTTTTTTTTTTTTGTTTAGTTCCATCATTTAAATATTATAGGTGAAAAATAAATAAATATTATAGGTGTGTGAACTCAGCAAAATATTCCAAGATAGTCCAGTAGTCCACAGTACTATTGGGTCTTCTGCTTGACTGGCATGTCAAATTATTTTTATTTAAGATTGATATCTCAAATGTTCATACTTGTGATAACTTGGTCAAAAAATATAAATTAGATTGCCATGCATCAGTGTTGCTGTTGGGTCAGAGTGAAAAAAATACTATGCCAGTCAATCCCATTGCACCATTTCATTCATGGTCACAGCAGATGCAGAGCGTGTCAAAGGAGCTAATGAATTTTATAGCACAGGTGGAATGTTTCAGAAAAAAACAGTTTTTGCTCAATGAAATGTGAAACTATTGGAGTGAAGAAAGTTCAGCTTTTTACCTTAGACATGGGTCACACTTAATGATTTCAAATGCATCAATAAATTAAACTTTAGAAATACAATACCAATACCACTTAATACATCGCGCATACTGTTTTAACTCCATCCAGTGCTTTACTGAATCCAACACAATCACCTGATGAGACAAGTGCTACTATGAAGCCTGTTTTGTGATGTACTGATACATACATACATAATTTTCTAGGATCCAAAGTGAAAAGGGGGAGATCCATGATTACAGCCCAGGCAGTCCGGCTGAAGCAGATGCAAAGGGAGGATGTAAGGAACTTAAGAAGGGATTTTATCAGAGTAGCGCTCCACTGTGCATAAATACCATGTTTTCAGTATCCATTCTCTACTGACAGACATATATGCTGCTTCTAAGCTATTGAGAATTGCGCTGCTGTGAACATGGGCATGCATGGGTCACTGTCATTTGATGTCTTTATCTCTTCCTGGAGGGCTCTCACTACTAGATCGAACTCGTAGTGATCCGCCTGTTTACAGCCACCCAAGAGCTGGGATTACAGGTGCGCACCACCACGTCCAGTCTCAACTACCATCTCAGCGTGCTCCAGGGGCAGAACAGGCATTGCAGGACTGGGGATCGAAGCCCTGGCCCCTGCTCTTGCTTGCAGGCTCTTTAATCCACTGAGCTATTTGGCAGGCCCATGAATGCATCATGAGATGGTAATATTAAGTGAAATAAATCAGAGAAACAAGCTGAAATACTCCATGGTTTTTCTTATGGAACAAATTCAAAATATAAATAAGGATCATAAATAAAGGATAAAAGGGAGATGATCTCTTGCAAATGGGAATGGGACCAAGAGCTAGAGGAAGAAGAAGAAAAGGAGAGGAAGGGGCTAAAAAGGAATAGTTATGAGAGGCCGTGTGGGACAGTTACATCTATGCCTCACTGCTGCTTAGCTTTGTGCAGTGATCTTAATGACCAACTTGGACCCTGGCAAGTGGGAAAACTCACTGTTTGAAAGCTTATTACGTATTTCCTTTCACATCTTTCAAGACAGAAAGAAGGGGGGGTAAGATACTTGTATCTGCTTTCTTTGGTGTAGTCCTATCTACCCAGAAGGCCACGAGTTGCAGGGCACCACAGTAGTACAAAACTGTCAACATTTTTTTGGAAATACTGTTGGATATCTAGGCAATCAGGAGCAGTTAAAAGATCCAGAATTTGTGAAATCACTGCTAATTTTACTTAAAAATTAAGAGTGAATTTACCTACTCTCAATCACATACCTTATCTTAGGATTGAAAAAAGATAACTAGGTTCACAAATTCAAGTATCCTATGTCTCAGTTACAAGGTCTTCTAAGTATATATACTATAGAACATCTTGAAGTATAAGAATTGCAAAATCTTTACATTTAAGCAACTATGATGATCAACACCTTTTCCAACTAAAAACTAAAATAAGTATTAGTTACTTGCTTATTTTACAAAGCAGGTTTAAACTCCTGTAAGTCACCATGCCCTTCAATAATGTGACTGTGGCCAGGAATAGAAAGTGATCTAATAAATGGGACTTACAGTTTTAAGGATTATAAAAGCACGACAGAGAGAGAGAGAGAGAGAGAGAGAGAGAGAGAGAGAGAGAGAGAGAGAGAATGTGTGGTGTGTCTATCTATGAGGGAGAAACAGCAAGTTTTAATGGAAGGTGGCTTTATTTATTGTTTAAAGGATGTAATATCACATGATTGTGAGCTATTTCATAGTTCACAGTGTTTTTATAATGAATACTATCTTGTTTAATTCTCAGATGTTGCAGAATACATATTATGACTATCTTAGAGGCAAAGAAACAAAGGCTTGGAAAACAAATGTACAGTTTACAGTGATACAATGAAGATTCAAACACAGTTTTCTACCCTGTGCTCATTTTGAGATGACAAAGCAAACGTCATATGGAAAATCTCAAACCTGTTTAGCATCTTCAAATGTGACCCATAATTCTGTTTCCTGTAACTGCTAATTTTAAATAGGTAAAATATAAATCTCATCTTAGGCTAGAATTCCAGTTCCAAAACAGATAAAATATGGTGGAAATAATTCTTGCTTCTGGATGAAAGTCAATGATCTGAATTTATTAATATAGGTTAAACAAAACATGATTCGTTACTGTGTAACTTTTGAAGAACTCCAGGTAGCAAACCATATGTGCTCTGGAGACTCTGCAGACATGGCCTGGTATGTCCTGCTTTTAGAGGAAAGGAAAGAAGAAAGCAAGGAGAAGTATGTTCATGTCCTGTTGGACTCACCCATATCCAGATCTAAGAGCACCCTGTCACTTACCAACTATCTGGTGCTGCTGATATACCAGAGCAGAAATCTCATCCATCCATCCATCCATCCATCCATCCATCCATCCATCCTTCCTTCCTTTCTCTCTCTCTCTCTCTCTCTCTCTTATGAATTCAGGACAGGGTGTACAGGATCTCACTACATAGATCAGACTCATAGTGATTCTTCTGTTTTCAGCCTCCCAAGTACTGGGATTACAGGCGCGTGCCACCACACCCAGTCTCTATCACCATCTCAGTGTGCCCCAGGGGTGGGGCCAGTACAGCATGCTGGGGATCGAACCCCGGCTGCTGTGCTCTGCCGAAGGAGGTACTTTAGTCTGCTGAGCTATCTGGCCTGCCCCAAACTAATCAATTTTCAATTCACTAGCCTAGAATTTTGGGTTATTTAGTTAAATGGCTGAGCTGAAGTGGGGTCATCTATGAAAAATAAGGTTATAAAAATGACTTAACATCTGAAGGAGGCTTGTCTCCTTAAGAATATGAAAAACCTTACATTGTACATTTCCTTGGACAAGAACTGATGCCACTCTAATCTCAAGGGAGATCAACTCTTCTGTGGTTCGCAGGAATTTATCTAGGCCACTCTGTGCTTGTCCATATGAGATGAAGGCACATGAAAACATAGCACTCGCAATCAAAAATTTTAGACTTTCATTAGGAAGAGGCAGGCTTATTTGTAATAGAAATAAAAACCTCATAAGCAACATGGTCATAGGATATCCTAGAAAATGAGAGATGAGAGTATCACATGGTCTTTGTTGATTCAAGTTATTCCTTTGTGTGTGTGTGTGTGTGTGTTTGTGTGTGCACGCACATGCACACATGTATGTGTGTGTATAAAAGTATTAAAGTCATACTTACAAACTGACATGTAGCTCACATAGTACTTCCATAGATCAAATTAATGACAGCGCAGTGAATACATTCTTACTTAAAACTAAAAAGTTCAGAAAATAAATTTGCTTTTTTTGTGATTTTACATTACAAGTACTAGAGCACTGTTTCCCAAATAGCAATTTAAAAAATAGATGAAAAGTGTAGGAAGTTTTTCAAAACATGATTCAACTTAAAAGAGTTGTCCTTCACACTGAGATTGTGTCTTTCTTGCTTTGGGCTGTCACCATTACCTTTTTGTTCACAAAAGAACAGCGGTAAGAGTTGTTTAAGCTTCCAATCCTATGGAGCTCTTTTTCTCCTTTTCATTTTCCTGGTCTGTAAATCTAGCAAGCCTGAGGGTTATCATAGCCTTCGGAATGCTGTCAGAGTCTTCAGAATGCTGTCAGGGTCTCTAGAAAGCTGGGTTAGCCTTTAGGAAGGGTTTGGACTTGTGGGGGGAGGTCTTTCTGGAGGGGAAGTCACGAGGCCCCTGCCCTGCAGTATCTGCTTCTGACACCCCAAGGGTTGAAGCACATTCTTCAGATAAAAAGTCGGTGTCCTGATCTCACTTTCAGTAACAAGAAAGTAATTTTATTAGGACAACCTTTGCGCTAAAATAATCTGTACATTTTCTTGGTATTTAAACAAAGAAAATCTAATTGTATATGGCAATAACAAGTTTCTGTATGGGGAAAGTGGGTTTGATTTCAGGTTTTTAGTTTCTGGAAATTCTCAATTCTGCTTGAGCTGTGATGTCCCAGTGCAGTTGTTATCCCAGTATAGCCTTGAGCCAGAGGCATCAGTATCAGTTAGGAATGCTAGAAATGTCAATTCTCAGCCCGCCCCCAACTTCCCCAACCAGAGACCTGAGGAGGGGGCTTGAACCCAGCAATCTGTGTTTAGCAAACCCGCCACATGATTCTGCTGTCTGTTTAGGTTTCACAACTATCCTAATTTTCTTTCCTGGAAGCTTAAATTCCACTGAAATTAGATTACATTCTTTCCCTCAGATGAAACTTGGATACTTTGAAGGTCATTTTCCAAAATTGTAAAATACAGTAGTCATTTATTAATTTTTTTATAATTGCAAATGTTTATCAATATTTCAGACTTGGGTCCTCGTGTTTTGTGCTTATATTTTATAGGACTGAACCAACTGAAAACTTAGTGCCACATTATAAAGATGATTAGCTCTATACTTTCAGGATTTTTTCTCTCTTTTAAAATTTTTTTTTTATTTTTCAGGATTCTTGATGAACTAGAGTTTTTAATGAGACAAATTTAAAATTTTCATGGTTTTATTTTTTAGGTTTGGTAGCTATTGTATATGTACTTTTATATGGACATGATTTCATGAAATTTCTAGCTGCTAACAACAAAAAAAATATGCTTCAATCTCTAGTGCAGGAAAGCAGTCTAATATGTATGTGCTTGGAAGATTGAGGAAAAAAAAAGGTTTTGGTTAAATTTAGTTAGCCCAAAAATTTAGTCAAAAATTTCCCGCCAAGGATTCAATTAGTATGATTTTAGATCCTTTGATAAATTTAAACCAAAGACCTCTCCCAATGCCACTGTGTCCATTTTTCTCATGGGTATGGGACAGAAAAGAATGCTGCACACTCCCTTCCCACACCCAAACTGAAGCCATTATCTCAAGCAGAACTATGCGCCCTGAGCACACTGGCGTTCTGTAAGACTGCAGTTAATGTGATCCTGAGGTATGTCTGAAACGAAGCTGGACACCGCATGTCACAGCTCAAATAGCTTTCCCATTGGATAACCTTGTTGCAGACAGCAGTTCCAGATAAAGATACCTATCACTACTGGCTAGCAAATAAAAGATTTTCTGTGCTGTAGTAACTTACCTGTAAATAAACAGTATTCTAGCCACTCTGCAAACTCATTCCCCTCAATGTGTTTAAATGTCTTGCTACTTAATAGACTACACATAATTGTGGTTACAACAGTACAGATGTGCACTGAGTATCATCAGTTTTAGGTTTCGTATGTCTGGTGATTGCCACCGATCTAAGAGTCAGTCCGCCACCAAAGATGGCAATGATGCCCACTGATCCATCCGTCCCTTCCTCCCTCTGTTTACCCATACATCGCCATTCACTTATCCAATATCTGACTCAGTTCTATGCACTAGGTGTTTGTCTAGGTACTGATGCTATAATGACACAAAACAGGCACTCGCTTCCTGGCTGTTGAATCAACATGATAAAATCATGAAGGCTGAAACATACATAGCGACTTTAGAAGAAACCAACTTTACGGAAGTGTACTTTGCACTCAAAATTTCAGCCATTTGTATATATGCAAATTAATGACTTTCTATTAATAGCAATTTTAAGCAAATTTGCTACAGAAAACTCCTCTTTAAAAACAAATCCTACTCCCTCAGTGTTCTGAAAACTTCACTGCCCTGCATTGTGACTGGAGTTTTGTCACCTTGGCTTGAGGCCACAGTAGTCATGGAAGATACCACTACTCTGGTGGGTCTAAAGGCAGAATTACACTCTCAGAGCTGCCTCTTCTCACAAGGGCCTGAAGTAAGCTCCTAAAGCAGTAGTTCCCTTCCCTGTTGGCACAATGGAGTGACCTAGAGAGCTTTAAAACCCTGATGATCCCTGGTCCTGTCACTGTCCTGCCATCTCAGTTTTTATGTAATTGGTCTGGACTTCCACCTGGACATCAGGATTTTCTAAAAAAGAGGTCAGCTGTGATGAGTACATACCCAAGATCGAAAACAGCATTACTAAAAGGTTTTAAGATTAAACCTATTTATTTTGATCCTTGGAAACAACAGATGTAGGTTTTTGACTCTCACTGTGTCCATTTTTATTGTTTGTAACAAAAACGAAAACCCATAATCTCAGTTGTATCATCATCACAGCTTTCCTGGAACACAGGAAGCTGAAAGACACGCATGCGGTCGGTTTCCCTCTGCTGCTCAGGCACAGTATCAGAAGAGCCGCTCATGCTTTCGCAACTGCCCCTCTTCACTTTCTGGGAAGAGCAATAATGCCATTCCTGAAATGCGTCACCGCCCCACACAGCACAGTTTGTTCCTATTGTTTCATAACAATGAAAATTCAGAATGTTCTGATGACAAAGTCCCTCCTTTCTCTTAAAAGGGGCTCTTCAGTTCTCCAGGCATCACGGTCCTGGTGATTGAAGCAGGCCAGAGTTTGCAAGCGGGCTCACTGGCTCTATGCTGGGGCTGATCAAACTCAACTGCAATGATGACGGCCCAGCAATCTGGTTAAAGTGCTTATTCAGGAACGGCCCATGTCTGGGCTGAGGCTAAATTCCCCATTTCTTAAAGCTCTTAGGTGACACCCATGATGCTGATTGATGTGCTACACTTTAACTAAAAAATCCCAGGGCTCCCTATATTATCATTTGATAATATGTTATTCAAAGATACTCACATTAAATAGCAGATACAGCTGTAATTTATAGAAAGTTTTATATTTTGATGTTGAGTTGAAACAACAGGAGTAGGCTTCAGAAATCACCTTGATTTTCTTTTACCAGGTCTGTTTCCTTAATAGAAAACTAAAAGGCTATAGGTGATTCCATGGTCATTTCTAACACTACAGTTCTTTTGCTTCTCACTATATAATAACACCACAGCCTCACCTTATATCTCACTCTTCAATTATAGGAACGCCATCTAAAGCATTTTAATTAATGTATAAGTTCCTTGAAATTTCAAGGCATAGTTTTTTTGCTGGACCTTTGATTTTCTGTATGCATTTAATATCTCAGAGTTGATTATGCAGGTGGGGGAATTGTACTATATCCTCCTATTTGCTTCCTAAGGTTTTCAGATTAGAAGGATTCTTTGATATTCCTCTAGCTGAACAGCAATGATTGTGCAGTTAATTCTGAAAGATGTAGCCTAGTTTGTTTTGGGTGGAAATATCTAGGGCATTAATTACTGTACTGGATGGCAGTAGCTGAGAGAGCTGTCCTGGGAGATTCTGATGATATTCACAACCTGCAGTTTATCCAGAAAATGTACTCCTCCAGGTCCATGGGATGGGGCAGCCGCATCTTTTGTAAGCTCACATCTGGACCTTCTTTGTCTCTCCTTCAAACATCTTGCTCTCCCAAGGCATCACAATGCCCTCTCTCATCCCACTGCTGTCATCTACTGACTTATAGCTTATTCCTTATCACTGAAGAGCACATCTCATTGTTTATACCTGAAGCAAATGTCATCCCTGACCGGCTGAGAGGATGGAGGAGCCATTTAATCGTGAGGCCCTGGTTTCCCTTCACTTACTCATCAAAAGCAGAGAACGCTGGCCTAGCTGCTGTCTCAGTCTTTTACTTCCTGATACCGCCAAACAGTATCCCCTGGCCTTCTAACAACATTAATTTAATTATTCACACTGACAAACTTAGCAACTGATCTATGGACCTCACATTACTTTTCTCTTCCCCATCCACTTGCTTATGATTTATCTCTAAATGCAGCCTAAATTTTACAGTGTATATGAGTCATTCTTTTGAAAAAGATCCTCAACTCCTAATCTTCATCCTAGCCACTAGAGAAAACTTTCATTCTGGAAGAAATCAGCTATTCACTTTTTAATATGGAAGTTGGTGAAGGTTGCTAAGGAAAAATCAGACAACTGGAGTTGATGAATTTCACCTTAAATCACCAGCTCTATTTATCGAAGGCTCAGCCATGCACTGCTATCTTACAGACTATCCCTTTCTCCCTCCCAGTGGTTATGGTTTGTCCTTGCTCAGTGACAAGTTCAAAACCAAACTCTTTCTCCACCCACACCTGTTCTCCTTCACCCTAGAATTCTTACTGTTACCCAGACAGATAAGTCAGATACCTCAGAGTCTTTCCATAGTCCTTGTTTCCCTGCATCCTTGACATCAAAGTCAATGTCAACACCTGATCTTCAAAATGACACCAGCTGCATCCAGGCATTTTATCATTTTTCACTAACCCAAGCTCTGCAAACTGTGTTTTTGAGACAGTGTCTTGCCAAATTGCCCAGGCTGGTCTCAAACTCTTCAGTTCATATAATCTTCCTGCCTCAGCCTCTCAGTTGCTGGAGTACAGGCCTACGCGACCTTACCAATCTTGCCAACATTCTAAAAGGTCAGTCTATTGTTTTCTTTGCCATTTTCGAAACCATTCTCCACAGAGCAACTAAAGCTACTTTAAACATAGTAATTATTAAATGTTTTTCCTCTCCTTAAAATCAACACTTTCTTTTACTCAGAACCACAACCAACTTCCTGACCATGATTGTGAGGTCCTGGATGTGCTAGGCTCTGTTCACCTCCTTAAGGGCTTCCGGTGTCCTTGCTTCTCAAATGCCTGGCCACAGCATCATTTTTCTAGACATAGACAAGATCCTTCCATTTTCCATGTTAGGATTTTTCATATGCTTTTCTGATTCTAGTAAAACGATTCATTCTAATTTTTCCCACTTCTTGTCAGCCCTTGTTAAACTTCCTTTGCAATTTTTATTGAATGGCTTATTTCATGTTTATTATATCCCCACCAGACAATCAGACCCTCGGGGGCAGACTCATGTCTATCTTGTCCATTCCTACCTCCATGCTGTCTGGCACACAGTAACTAGGCATGCAATAAATATTGGCTGTCACCAAATCCATCCAAAATGTCACGATAAATGAGATATAATAGGTCTCTTGGTAAGAGCTCTTTTTTTTTTTTTTTTGCTGATCAAGGTATAGAAGTCCAAAGAAAACAAGTGATACATCAATGTCTCTGTTACGTCTATGTCTTGGTTATGGGCTCAATGTCATGGTTATGTGCTGAGTCCTGACTGTATCCTTTACCAACCCACAGGCCTAGTCCTTCAAATTTTTGGTGCATCCTCTTTTTCACTTTATAAAGACAGAATTTACAATTTTTCTTCCAAAATTTGCCTTCATTTGTTCTATTTTCCAGCATAAAAATACAATTATGCATAAAAGTACATTATTCTATGGTACCAGTACAGTGTCAAGGGACCTGGATAAAGCTTTCCATTTTCCTCCTCCACCAGTGCTCGCTGATGATGATTACTGCTATTGTCACAAGCCCCCCACTGTCACAGGCTGATGCCAATACGCAGAAACTGCAGCTGTCCCCAAGCCAGCCTGGGTTTTTAAACATCTAGAGAGGTAATTTTTCTTCATCAATTATCCTCTCTGTAAGTTTTAAAGCAAGACCGAGAGAGACAGCATTGCAGAGAGAGAAAAACAGCATTATAAAATGAAAAAAAACACTCGCTTCCCCCGCAGCCAAGACTGAGAAATGTTACAGGAAAAAGAGAAAGGAGATGGGGCAGCAGAGAAAATTAAAAATGCTCCAAGCAGGAGGGGTTATTAACTGGTCTAGAAATTAGTCTCTGGTGAGGGAGGCTTGAGGACAGCCAGTCTGAATTCTGTTTCTCCTACAGGGATGAATGATAGTTAACCACGGTCAGAAATAAGTTTTTCCATCTAAAAAACTGCCTGCCTGAGGAGCAAAAGTTGACACCAATCCATCCCGCACAAGGGTGGGGAGATAAATAGAAATCTCTGGAAAAAGATTCTCTTTCTCTCTCCTTTCTATTTTCCAGAGCAAGATTTTTAGGCGTTTTTAACAAGTTTTGGGGTTGGACGCAGGACACTCAGAGAGGAGTGCAGTTACGTCCCACCAGTGTGGCCTACACGTCGCGATTCCGACGCGGGCAGCTGCAGGGCTGCGGGAGAAGCCGCTTCGCGCAGCAGCGCCGCAGGATCATCCCGAATCGCACCTTCTGGACCCCGAACGGAGCGGCGGGAGACCCGGAGAGGCGAAGAACCGCGGGGTCCTTCCTCCCTCGGCGGGCGCCTCCACACCCCCTGGGGCAGCTCGCGGCCTCCCTGCTCCCGGCCGGACCTCAGGACTCGCCCGGAGCCCCAGAGAAGGCCAAAGCGTGGGGGGCGGAGCGGAGCGCAGCCCTCAGCCACCAGGAGCCCCGAGCCCCCCAAGAAGGACCTGGCGGACCCCATGCACCCGGTCCGGCCCCACTCCGCCCCGCGCGCTCACCTCCGCGCCGGCCGGGTCGGGCAGGACGAGCCGCTCAGCTCCCTGGCGCGGCTCCGGGCCCTGTGTGCTGCTCCTCGGCGGGTGTCTGCGGCTGGCGGCTGGGAGCTGTGGAGCAGAAGGACGAAGAGGAAGGAGGCGCAGGGCGCCGGCTCAGTGACGCCGCTGAGCCTCCCCTGGCCGCCGGGCCGCGGGGGCGGATGGGGTCGGGAGGGCGCGCGCGGCGGAACGCGGAGCCCTGCAGGTTTGTCCCTCCCCCTCCCCCACGCCCCGGGAGCTCAGGTCCCAGCCAGGTTCCCGCCGAAACGCGCGGGGCTGCACCCCCTCCCCACCCCCTGCTGCCTCCGAGGAGCTGGAGCGCAAGCCGCGCCCCCTCGCCCCCCACAGCGCCCACCTCGGAGCTCCAGGTTCCTGCGGAGCCTCCGAGAACCTGCGCTGCTGCTCCGGGACGCGCAGTCTCCTTCGGTGCTTAATCGGGTCCTTGGGATGCCTTTTCCCAGAGCCACACAGGACGCTCTTCCCGGTCCAGGCAGACGGAGCCTGGACCCTGCCCTTTGGTCTCCCGTGCGGTGCCTTGAAAGCGCCCGGCCTGGTGTGTACGGAAGAGCTTAGGCCGGCAGTGGGGAGCCCCAGATCCCGCGGAAGCTGCTCACCGCCAAGGACTCAGTGGCCTTGGGGTGTTCAGGGTGTCTCTAAACTGTGAGGGCGCCCTGACTTGACTCAGGTATTCTGTGGGAGTTCTCCCTGTGCAGTACAAGTAGTGAGGTATCATTTATATACCCTGGAGGAGTCATTATATTTATAATTCTCAAGTTTGGGAACGGTTGTTTTAGATATTAATAAATTACCATTTTAACAAAGTTTAAAAATCATCTTGTTGTATGCAGCTACATTAGATAGAAATATTATAGGTAGTGAGATAGGGCCAGGCCCAAAATCGAAGGAGCCAGTGCAGGAGAGGAGATGCCTTGCAACAGGCGCCTGTGCAGTGAGCCAGACCTTAAGAGAAAAGATAAAACAGATGCACCCACATGCCTCCCTAAAGATAAACATCAGGGATTGCTGTTCTAAGATAGTATGAGGCACCTTGGAAAAGCCAGGAAAGCCGCTAAACCACCCCCTACAGGAAAAGGCCCCATTCTGTATTTGTGCCCGCTTCCTCATTAGATCCTAATTTACAATTTAATCAATTTTACCTGAGCAATTACGCTTGTAATCTTACTGGCTGAATACAGTTTTGCTCCACTGAATGCCCACCTTGCAGTTTCCCAACTTGGACCTGCCTCACCTGGTTGTTTTCGCTTTAGGAAAATCCTTAGAAAAGGCAGCGTCCTTGGCAATCCACTTGGGATTTCTGTTTCTCTCTTGGACAGGAGCTTTCTTTCCCCCAATAAATACATTCTGCTCTTAACCTCCATTGTTCCTAAAGTTCATTCTCTGATTTTAGAGAACATAAACTTGTACCAGACAACTAGCGGCCTGGGAGTTTCTTTCCCCTATATCAATCTCTCCCAGTGACTTATTAAAAAAGAAAAAAAAATGAGAAGATAGGCTTGGGCTGCTTGTTAGGGCCCTGCACTTTTCATTTTTGACTACATACAGATCCAGAGGAAATGTGGAGAGGGCATGCTGGCCTTGAATGTGTTGTGTAGCCCAGGCTGGCCTCAACTCCCTGACCCTCCTGCCTCAGTCTCCCAAGTGCTGGCATTACAGAACCTCTCTCAAGTGAATCAGCATTTTGTTTTCCTCAGCACTTCTGCAGGACTAGTGGCGTAAACAGATGAATCTTAGCAGTTAATGAAAATATGCAGTTTTCTTGCATTTCCTTTCGAAAAAATTATCATCCTCTAACTTCCACGAAGGATAATTTAAAAAATCTGCCATTATCTAAGATCCTAACACCATTAAATTATATAAAATATACGGGTAAACCAAGCATTTCAAATATTTTTGAAAGCAGCGTTAACACGAGCTCTCTTTCAAAAATAAAGTGGTATATGGAATCGCTTAGCCCGAAAGAGAAGCAATGAGTCAATGATTTGTAGTTTCCAGAAAGAATGTCTGCTTTTCATACTTGAACTATTAAAATAAATATCCCCTGTGAAAAATCTGGGCACTCAATATGCTGCAACGATTGCTGGTGTGGAAGCGATGCTGGATTCCTTCTGGTTCATTTCATGGAGACTGCAGTTTTTACCACTGTTTTTCATTTGGAGTTTCTGAGTATAAAAATGAGTTCACAAGGGTCAGAGGTGTGTCCCAAGAACTCTCTTCAGTTCCCTGAAGTAGTAATTTATTCCACTGATGCGCAGCAGTCATTTACTCAATGAATCTCTGGAGGCCTAGAGGTGCTAACACAATTTTTTCCTCTGAAGTTATTCTACAGTGGATCGCTTCAGAACGGCACTTTCCAGAGTAACTCTGAGCACTGGTCCATCCTCCAGATGCTTATTGAGCTGTTGTTACCCACCTGGCTCGAAAGCCAGGAATAATGGTGAAGGAGACAGACGGGTGACCTTGATGGAAATTAAGGCTTCTTGGAGACAGGAATGAGTAATCAAATGCAAATAAGATTTACACGGTTACACATAGGGGGAGAGTACGTATAAATTGTGATAGAAACAGCACAACAAAGAGAAACGAGGACGCTCTTCACCATGTACTTTAACAGACTTACACATACATGTAGATTTGAAATAGATTTTATCTGAAGATAGACTGATGTAGAAACATTTAAAATCTATTAAAGCACATGGTTGTACATATGCACAAAAAGGATATTGTATAATTAACTTTATTTTATGAACAAATTTTACATATTAATATGATCTAGTCTTTTTTTTTTTTTGTACTGGGAATTGAACACAGGACCTTGCATTTGCTGGGCTAGTCTTAAAACGCTTGATGACTACACAGTCAATAATATTGGCAGAGATTAGTTTCTTAGCTCTACGCTTCAGGAAAATGCATTTCTAATTATTTTTATAATTAACACTCCTTGTACGTCTTTCAATACTCACTGGTGTGTTAAGGGGAGAAAATAGTTCTGTGGGATAGATACATTGGTACCTAGCAATATGAAGCTGTCAAATCTTTTCTTTTCTTCTTCTTTTTCTTCTTTAAAAGTACTATTTTAGGTATAGGGGCCAGGGGTTCAATCCCTGGACTTGCTGTGCCAGCCCTGCCCCCAGGGGGTGCTGAGACTGAGATTGAGACTGGGTGTAGTGGTGCACGCCTGTAATCCCAGCACTTGGGAGGCTGTAAATAGGCTGATCACTACCAGTCCAATCTAGTAGTGAGACCCTGAACATCCTGTAGATCTTTACCTAAAATACAGAAAAAAATAAAAAAGTACTTTTTTATTAGCATGTGCTTATATCATGTAATGATTACATTCCTCTTGAGAACTGGCACATGTACACAATACATCTTCATCAAATTTATTCCACCTTCTCCTCCAGGTTCTTTCTCTCCACACTAATCTCTAAATCCCTTTTACATCTCTACTAAGCCTTCTTCCATACTCCCATGTAATCTCCTTCTTTCTGGAATTTTTTCTAAGTTAGTGTAAACATTATGAAGGACAATAAGATTTATTAATATCATTAACATAGTAGTAACATTAAGAAAATATATATATGACATTTTATAACTGTTTTTCCATTTTTTTTTTTTTTTTTTTTTTTTGTTTGAGTGTGAAACTCTGGCATTGTCTGTGACTATTTTGAAGGCAATTTGAGAGTTTTTTCAAAAGCATCTTAAGCTTGTGATTATTAGCTTCACAAACTTGGAAGTGTCCCTGGTGGTCTTTTCAATGGCTTTGTCCTCTACCTGACTTTGAGACCCTGCCTGCAAACAATCATAGGCATACAGACCATTTTAAAGTAAAATCACCTTGTCAGAAAGGTTTGTTTCTCCTCCTTTTGTTGCCTTGATATACTACTAGTTACAAATGCCTAATTTAAACTTCAAAGAAAATTCCCGATGTCCTTGCTTTCCATTTCTGTAAATCCAATTGAGTACTTGGTTCTGAGGTAAAAATCTATTCATAGATTGAGAGAAGCAGTGAATTACCTAGATAGGATAAACTTGGAATAGAGCAGGAGATTTTAAAACATCCTATGAATTCTGATGACATGGATTTGCCCCTCTAGACTTTTTATATGAAGAACAACAAAATTTTAAAAACATTGTTGTTATCATTGTCATATTTGTTATACCATGTTTAAATGTAAATATGGTAGATATTCAAGGCACCATTTGATATTACATGATAGTTGTTTTTTTTCTCACAGGAATATTGAAAATCAGGGTTGGCCCTTAGTCAAATCTGTACAATGTAAAACTTGAATTTGAATGGAGTTATTGCTGATCTTAATATTTTTTTCTATTTTTTATTTTAATGAGAAAATAAAGAAGCTGTCAAATCTTAATGAGGACACTCTTACAACTAAACAGTAAAGGGGCACAAAAATGACCACAAGATTTGGACACGTCTCCAAAGAAGATTAAACAAATGGCCAATGAGCACATGAAAAAGGTATTCAATATCCTTAGTCTTCAAAGAATTGCAAATCAAAACCATGTGAGATATTTTAGTCGCACTAGGAGGGCTGAAATCAGCCAGACTGGGGGCAAAACAGCATTAGAGTGCATTTCTAAGGTGCATGAGACCCCCTGGAATTGACCACTAGTGCTGCAAAACAATCACTACTGCAACAGTAAGTGTTGGTGAGAAAGCAGAGATCTTTTTTTTTTTTTTTTTTTTTTTTTTTTTGTACTAGGGCTAGAGCTCAGAGTCTTGCACTTGGTAGGCCGGTACTTATAGTGCTGAGCTATCTCCCTGGCCCAAGCAGAGATGCTCATAAGCATTTGAGTGTGCTTATTTGTGCAAACGTGTTCTTAGGTCTCTTGGAGATATAGTGTGAGAATTGACAAACTGTTTTTCAAAGTAGCTGCATGTTTAACTTTCCCAGCAGCAATGTAAAATACTATTGTTAGTATTTTAGAATTATAGTTGGAATGCTAGTAGGTAAATGAAGTAGACGGGATGTTGCAACACAAATGAGTGTGGACCAAGAGTTAGAATGCCTTCAATGATTTATGTTAACTTTCAGCAAATTGCTTAAGCACTCTGAGCCTTAGTTTATATTGTCTTTGAAATAAAGACTAGGCTTTTAAGTCCTTTCAAAGTCTAAGACTACAAGACATACACTATGTGTGTTCTTATACCATGATAAATTGTGCACTTCTAGTACTTGATAGGGAAAATATGCCTTTCAAGAGTTCGAACTTTTTTCCAGTTGGAAATTGTTGGGGGCTCTCTTCACTTACTTCTTGGCCTTGGTCTAAATGCACAATTAAGTTCTTCAGAGGAGCAGAAGGAAACAAACTCAGAAGAAGGATATATTGGAATTACATACAGATTAAAAAATGTAACTAGAAAATTCACTTGTCTGCACAATATTAAATAATCATTCTTTCCCCCATTCTTGACCATTTTCAACCTATCATGGTATTTTGAGGTTATTTTGAATACCATCTTGCCTAGCCTTTACATGACATGTAGACAGCTACTGTGGCAGGTCGTCTTCCAATGAATTTTGCCTTCTCTTAGCCATGCTCTTGGGTGCATGGCATCTGGATGAGCCCCATAGAACAAACAGTGTTGGCTTCATATACTAAATAGGATAGTGGTGATGTATGACAATGTTAAGAATAGATCAGAAAAAGTCTCAGAGTGTCTTGGAAGCAAAAAGCTGTGTCAGGAATGTATTCTGAGTCCTCCATGCTGTGAGGAAGTCTACACTAGCTTTACAGAAAGAGATGTGAAAAGACAGATGTCTGAGAAGCCCTGAGCTATTCCAGTGAACCCAAGGCAGGTCATGTTGGGGACATCCAACATGATCAGTTTGGCCGAAGATTTCAGTCCCTGCTGTCACCTTATGGCCAAGACATGATAAAGTCTGAAGAGTCACCAAGTGGAGATGAGGCAACACACAAAAGTGGGAAAGAGAAATGAATTGTTTTATGCTGGAAATTTGGGAGCAACTTCTGCAGCAATAGACAACCAAAAGAAGGACTAAATATGCTCATTTTTATGACTAATGATGTATATTTTTTATTTCTCATACGAACAACTTAAAAACTTCTGAACTGTACATATAAACACTTTTTGGTAGTCTATTTTCTTCTTTGCTTTATTTTTTTTTAAAAAGTCAAGGTATTATTTTGTGGTTTTGTGCTGTTTCATCATCCTTCTGACCCTGGTTTTAAGATAGTGGGTTTTAGGAATAACTAAGCTGTCTCCTATGTTACAAATCCTATTGGTAATACCTGAGGAAAGAAACCAGATTTAAGAAACAAGTCCAACTGCTATTTCTATAAACATAAATCCTTGACCTTCATGATCATAAAAGGGATTCAAGATTGGTAGCAGAAGAGATATTAAAACAGGCAGCTCTTTGAATTTTAATCTGTTTTATTATCTCTTAAATTAGATTTAATCTGGATTGCTTATTTTAAATCACAGGTAAAATGTTCACATTTTATAACTCTAAATCCTGTGTCTAAGAAATGTCACAAGAATCAATCATATAATAGCTACTATATACATAAAAACATCATGCTTGGCAATAAGCGCTATTTTTCCTATTTAGGAGAAGCTAGATTAAGAAAGGGATATAAGGAGTGTGGCCAACGAGTTCCTCCAAGATGACATTTGGTGGAGAGATTGGTAGATGAGGCACACAGCCAGCTAGGGAAAATGTCTTAGGAATGAAATCAAATGGAAAGGCCCCGAGGTAGGACAAGAGCCATGTTTTGAGAGCAGGCCACTTTGGTTGGAACAGATTGAGACTGGTTGACAGTGAGAGCTGAGAGCTTGAATAGAAACTCCCAGATATGATTTGGGGAATGAGTGGACCTTGTTTAGGACCTCTAGGGCAGCTTAATGTAGTGAATTTAATATTTTTTCAGAGTGAGATGAAAAACTTGGAGGATTTTATCTTTATTTTTTTATTTTTTTTGGCAGAACCGGAGATTGAACTCAGGCCCCTGTGCTTGCCAGGAAAGCGCTTATTCCACTGAGCCATCTCCCCAGCCCCTGGAGGATTTTAAGTAGGCATGCCAGGATCTGATTTTCATTTTAACTAACTACAGTGCTGATAATAGAATTCAGGAAGACAGATGATAGCAAAGAGTTAGGTGGGCGACTGGTGTGATAATCTAGGTGAGAGGTGATAGTAAAGTCAACAAAAGTGGTCAGAAAGGGCCAGAGAGATAGCTTAGTGGCATAAGTGCCTGTGTGGGAGGCTTTAGGGTCCTGAGTTCAATTCCCAGTACCACAAAACAAAAACAAAAATGGTAAGATACCCAGTATAGTCTAAAAGTAAAACCAACAGAACTTAATGGTGTACTGGGTGAAGAAAGGAGTCAAGGATAATGCTGCAGTTATGGGTCTCAGGACCTAAGTGCTGGAATGCTATTCACTGAGAAGGAGGGACTGTGTCAGATTGCATCAGGATGGGGACTAGATCAGGAGCTCAGTTTTAAGAGGTGATGAGTGAAGAGTTGAGTATATGAGTCTTGGGTTCAGGTGGTACATCTGATCTACATAGTGAAATTCCCATTGTTTGTGGTAAAGGAAATTAAGAAAAGAGCCAGGGGAAACTAAGATGTCACCAATAAGGTAAGAGCAAAACAGGATAATTGAGTGTCCTGTAAGGCATGTGAAATGGATATTTATAGGAAAAGGGTATTATCAGCTATGTCCTATACTTCTGAGTGCTCATGTGGGATGAGAAGATTTGAAATGGGAAGGTATTGCAACTTACCTCATGGGAGCTGGTTCAGAAAGTGGGAAAACAGGGCCAGCCAAATAGTTCAGCAGATTAAAGCACCTGCAAGAAGGCACAGGGGCCGGAGTTCAAACCCCTGGCCTGCTGTGCCAGCCCTTTCCCTGGGGCATGCTGACAGGGCAATTGAGACTGGGCGTGGTGGTGCTTGCCCATAATCCCAGCTCTTGGGAGGCTGTAAACAGGTGGATCACTACAAGTCCTATCTAGTGGTGAGACCCTGAACACCCTGTAGACCCTTCCCTAAAATTAAAAAAAAAAGTGGGAGAACAGAAAGTTCAGGCAACAAATATTGACAACTCTTGAGAATTTATCTGTAAAATGAAGACATGGGGTTTAGGAAGGGAATATTTTAAAATGGAAAAAATCTTATACTGTATACTATGTATTTATGGGGTGATCCAGTGGAGAGTAAGAGGTTGACAGAGTGATTTGTTGGAGTAAGGTCACGAGGTAAGCAAAAAGGAATGAAATTTAGTGCATACATGGATGAAATTTATATGTGAATAGTGTTTGGATTGGTTAGGTAAGTGATAGCTTTTCCTCAATAGAAGGGTAATACAGAGGTACAGAGAAGTAACTGCATGTTGTGAGTGAGCTTGTTAAAGTTTTCTACTGTTTCTATTTTTCTCAGTGAAATTAGTGAGGCTGACTTTTAGAGTTAGGGAGAAGGACAAGAAAAATTTGAGAAAAGAAGAATAAGCATAAAAAAATGGAATAAACATGAAGGTGAGCTATGTTTTTATTAATTTTATTGAGGAAAAAATTGCAATGAGACAGTTTCCAAATAGGTTGGTAGGAGAGTTACAATTGCATATTGTTGTCTTTGAGGTAGTCATTCATAGCTCAAGATGCCGACATGATATACTGTCCAAACATTATTAGTACAAATCTTTCTTCTTACTGGATTAAGAGAAAGTGGCTATATATCTATCCTAATAATTTTGCATATGAAGATACAAAATTGTCCTTCATTTATATCTTTTTTATGTTTAGTTTTGTCAGAGATGAGTATTCCATTGCCAGAAGGTGAGCTATATTTACATATACCAGTAGTTATCACATACATGAAAGGAATAAGCTGTTTATGGAAATAAAGACAAGATTTTTAAACATTATTAGAATAAATACAAATTTATACTATTTATGAGAAACATAACTCATAAGGGCAAAGAAAAACTAAAACTTACATACAATACTGGAAATATGTCAACTAAAAACATGATATAAATATATTACTATGAAACAAAATGAGGATATTTAAAAAGGGTTTAAAAGGTCATTACACAGTTTACCCAGAAAATACCATAATTGTAAGTTGTGTGCATTAATACCATAGACTCACAACAAGATATGACAGAACTACAGGTAGTATTTTTAAAAAATCTAACAGGCACAGATTTTGAAACATTCAAAATTTATTTATTTATTTATTTATTTATTTATTTGGTAGAAGGTCTCATCACACAGCTGGAACTCACAGTGATCCTCCTCTCTCAGCCTCACCAGTGCTGGGATTACAGATGTGTGCTGCCATGCCTGGTTTCAGTGGGCAGGCTGGCATGCCTGGGGATCAGGGGCTGGCATGGCATGTGGTACCAGGGATTGAACCTGGTTCTTGTGCTTGCCCAGCAGATGCTTAGACCACCGAGCTATTACCCCAGCCCTTGACACATTTTTGAGACATTGATACATCAAGCAGACTAAAAATTAGGAGGACATAAAATATTTGAACAACATAATCAATAAATTTATATTAACCAAGAATGTAGCTCAGTGTCAGGGATGTTGCTTAGCATGCATGTGGCCCTACTGTTAAGTCTTAGAAACAACCCTTCATCAGAAGTTTAAAATAGGAGGGAACTACCTGCTCGGGCCCCCCCCCCCATCCCTCTCTCAGGACAGGCGCTTTCTTTCTCTCAATAAATATATTCTGCTCATAAAAAAAGTTTAAAGTAATATGCTTGCACATACACACACACACACACACACACACACACACACACAGAACGTACTAAAGTTAGAAGCACGCACTTTTGATATATACATGAAACCCTTAGAAAAACTAGTGATAAGACACATAGCTATAGCTAACATAATATATCCTATAGTTTATATTTCCTAATCCAATTAAGTTAAAAATTGAAATTAAAATACAATGAAGACTTATACTTCTGACGTCTCCTGTATCAGGAATGAAATTACAACCAAAATTTGAAAATAACATTAAATATTGACAACAATAAACATTTATGTAGATGGTATTTAAATTATATAAACTTAATTAGAAAAGAAGAGCTGGCGAGATAGATTGGGCTGGCAAGATAGCTCAGTGGTCCAAAATGCCTACTTAGGCAAGCTTAGGGAGGTGCAAGGGACCGTGGTTCAATCGGGGCACCACAGGCCATGCCAGCTCCGCCCTCAGAGTAAGCTGAGCTGACCAGAAAAGAAAAAAGAAGAAAGGATATAATTAACGGTTTAAGCATCCAACTCCTACAAATTGAAAACCAAAACAATCTGTAAAATTAACTCACAGAGAATGAAAGACTTAAAACAATAAACATGAAAGCAGAACTAAATGAAATTGAAAAATCATTACAGAAAGGATGAACAAAATCAGAAGTTATTAGTTGAAGAACAAACAGTATAATAGCTGAAATTGAGCAAGTTTCGCCAAGAAAAAAGTTAAAATAAGTACCTTTGGGAAGAAAGAGTTAACATAACCACAGATATTCTAAAGATTAAAGCAATAGTGGACATTATGAATAGGATATTAGAGCAAGGTATTATGAGTAGCTTTGTAAATGAATTTACACACTTACATAAGCAGATTAAACAGAAAAATAATGGAATCTGACAGGAGAAAAAGGCTAAATAATTTTACAGTCAGTAAATAACTTGAGTACTTAATTAAAAAATTTCCAAAACAAGACAAAATCAAGCTTATGGAAACTTTCTAGTGGGTTACCCAAACATCCAAAAAAAAAAAAAAAAAAACTAATTTAATATAATGCAAAATCTCTGAAAACAGAACTAGAGAGCACATTCTTTAGCTCATTTATAACACAAGCTGAGACAAAAACATAATTTTTTTGAGCATCAATGGGAAAAAATTAAAAACAAACTAAATGTAGTAGTTTAAAAGTAACACAGTATGGTCAAGTTTGTACACACAGGGAAGATGATTTAACTTTACAAATATATGGATATGAGTCATTATGGGTAATAGTTTAAAGGAAAATCACATAAACATCTCAGTAGATAGAGACAAGGCATTTTTCTCTCTATTTACGAAAAAAAATAGTTAACTAAGAATAAAAGGGATGTAAGTGGCTTATCAGACCTACAGAAGAATCCTACAGCAGTCTTCATATGTCTTTATGTAACGTTGAAGGCATGTGCTTAGAGAACAGGACCAGGGTGCTCCCTAATATATCACTGTTCAGTATTGTACCTGAAATCCTAGCTCATGTGGTAAGGAAAGAAAAAGAACTAAAACACAATATTGAAAAGAAGAAAACAGGGCTGGGGACAGAGCTCAGCGGCATAAAAGCCTGCCTGGCAAGTGCAAGGTCCTGAGTTAAAAAAAAAAAAAAAAAAAAAAAAAAAAAAAAGTAGAAAGTGAAATTATCATTTTTCACAGATCTAATGAGTTTACATAGAAACCTAATTGTCCTGAGGAAAAAAATAAGATTTAATATCTCA
>NW_004524857.1:1694970-1695727 GCF_000260255.1 Octodon degus
TAAAATATTTTTTATTTAAAATTTTTTTCTTCATATTCTGCAGGGACTTAAAGTTTAGCATATCAATAATTGATGGAAAATACCTGTTCCTTGTTGTGCCTAAGATGTTTGATATTCAGACAGATAGTTAGGTTAAACCCAACTGCATATGTTGTAGGGTAATAAGCTTCACTTCTGGAGGGTTAACAACCTAGGTTTGCAGACAAAAATTAGAGAAAAAGAAGGGGTGCAGAGTCAGCCAACATTTTGGCCCTAGCCTTTCAATGTCAGTGAAGACTCAGGACATAGGAGAACCTATACTGTAGCATCATGTAACTCATTTGTGTCCCAAATTTTCTGATCAAGGAGATTATGGAGCCACAGAAGAATCTGATCAATGATGTAGAGTGTGCCTAGAGAGAGTCATATGGAGAGAAAACATTCTCTCAGGCTTTCACACAGCAAATTGGTCAAGCAATGGCCGTGACTCATCCACATGGCTGACACTGACAAAGGATCTACGAAGTGCGGTACAGTACAGGGTTTCAGGATAAATCCTGAGGGGATGTGACTAACCTTATCAGATACAAAAGTTACATTTCTTGTTATATAGGTCTTGCTATATCTTGGTCTTAACCATCTAGCAGAAAGGTAAAAAAAAGAGGTATAAGAGGTGAAGTCATGTTGGTATGCTGGGCTGTAAAGGGCTCAGGTCAACAATTTCTGACATTGCCAGTCCTGTGGATGACCCACTACTATTATGGACTACTGGACTATA
>NW_004524857.1:1697217-1704853 GCF_000260255.1 Octodon degus
TAGGAAGAATATATGCAATGTGTTAATTATTGAAACTGTCCTACCAATTTGGTTTGAAACTGTCTCATTGCTATTTGTTTCTCAATAAAATTATGAAAAAAAACTTTTCTGCAGTTGTTTCTTTATTTCAGAAGCCATTGATTCATTGATTTCAGCTGTGTGATTCCCAATTTGTTCTGTCTTAGTGTCCTCTGTACTTGTTATGGGTGGACTTGGGGTCTGAGACTGTATTTTGCTCTTTCTCATTGTCATTTTGTGTAGCACTGTCTTCTGACCTTTGTTTAGAGCTTTGGTGCAGTTACAACCTTAGCACCTACTGAAGTTCAGGTGCAAATGTACAAAGGTTGGATTTATCCAGCTGTGCCTGGCTTGGGTCTGGCTGCTGTGCTCAGCTCCTTCCTGCTGCCAACCTTGGGAGTGAACCTGTTGTGTCCCTCTGGCAAGATGTTCTGCTCCTGGACTAGCTGGGTAGTTCTGTCCCCTACACTCTCTGCAGGGATTGCAGCTGAAAGGTTTCACCCCAGGCCTGTATGCCAGGCCTGAGCTGAGTCTGGAGGGGACAAGGTGGAGTAGGGGGGAGAGGAAGCTCTCCCACACACTCACCAGGCCTGGGCTAGAACTGGATCTGGGGGTCCCCAGAACACGGCAGAAATTCTTATTGGGTGGGCAGGGTGGGGTGGGGTGCTGTGGAGTGGTTGTGGAGGATCCCAAGGGAGTGGAAGAGGGTCTCACCCATGCTGCACCTGGGCTTGGACCTGCAGGTCCCGCCGGCACAGGGTAGCCGGAAGCTCTCAAGATCAAAACTTTTCAAGGATCTAGGTACATTTATTCTGAAATTGATATGGAAGAGCAAGAAGTAAGTCTTGAAATTCTCATAGAAAAACTATATTTTTGTCCACATTAATTATACAGCTATAAAAATTGTATAACACAGGGCTATACAGAGAAAGAAACAGATATGAAAGCATTAAAATTGACATAGAAAAATTTATTTATCACAGAACAGGCCTTGTAGATTATATTGATTTGTAATAAGTCATTTTAGAAGGAAATAAGATTGTGTTTTATCCTCAAAACATCAATTCTAAGAATATGGAAGTGTTACCATGAAAAGCAAAACTTGAAAACAGGCAAATATCACTAAAGAACAACATAAAAGAGAACACCCTTGCAGCATTTAAATAATAGAGTTATCATAAAACATGCACATATAGGGACCTGGGAGACGGCTCAGTGGAATAAGCACTTTCCTGGCAAGTGCAAGGGCCTGAGTTCAATCCCCGGTTCTGCCAAAAACCAAAACAAACCAAAGCAAAAAAAAGCAAAGCACATCAGAATACTCCCAAAAGGAGAAAAAAAAATCCCTGTAACATAAAAATTCAAACTGTTTTGTAGTCAAAAGAAATCATACAGGACCTGAAGAAGTTAAGTCACACTATGGTTCTGAAAGCAACAAAAAGGCTCAAATTCATGTACATGCTATTTTGCCTAGCAGCACCATTCCTGTTATACAGCTTTTTTTTTTTGCCTCAGAACCCATTTACTGTTTTAACAGTCCTGAAGAACCCCAAAAGCTTTTGTTTCTGCTACTCTATCTGTTAATATCTAGTTTTAGAAATTCACCTTAAGAAATTTAAAGATATTTTGCTTTAAAATAGACCCATTACATCTTAACAGACATATTTTTATGAAAAAGTAATTATTTTCCAAAATGAAAAATGAGAAGTGTGGCATTGCTTTTTGTTTTTGCAAACGTCTGTCTGAATAGAAGAACGCTGGTTCCTCATCTTTCCTTCCACGTGCCATCTGTGGCAACATCACGTGCCGCCCAGCCTCTGGGAATCTACTTTCTACTTGTGAGAGAAGGAAGATGATAAAGACAAATATCAGCATAATGTTATCTTGAAAATAGTTTTCTAGAGCTGGCGAGATGGCTCAGCAGACTAAGTGGCTGCTTAGGCAAGTCCAGGGACTGGGGTTCCAACCCCGGCACTACATGCCGCGCTGGCCCACCCACCCCTGGGCTTGCGGAGCCGACCACCTAGTCCAGGCATGGTGGTGCTCGCCTGCAATCCCAGAGAGGATTTTCAGTGGGACCACTGTGAATCTGAGCTACATATTGAGACCCTGTACTAAACACACACACACACACACACACACACACACACACACACACACACACTCTAAAGCAATATATACATAGGGAGTGAAAACGATAAAGGAAAGCAAATGTGCGACAAACCAACTTCAGAATGGTGTCCGCTTCCAAGAGTTGGCATGACAGCCATTTGGAGTGGAAAGACATTTAGGGAGCTCCAAGACAGTGATCGTTTATATACATTATATGTAAGTATGATAGAATTTTAAAATATAGCTATTACTGAAATAGAATTTGGTTTAAAACAATGAAGGAAGTGTATTGGCATTTATACTTGAAAAAACCAGTGTTGGGGAGCTGCGGGAATGGTTTGAGCCAGAGTCAGCCCCAAGAGAGGGGAAGAGTGTCCCCTCCTTGACAGTCATGGGCTGCATTGGGAAAGGACAGATAAGCAGAGCAAAGAACCATGGAAAGAGGGTGAACTGGAGCAGAAAAAATCAGTGACTGTCTGTAGAGCCATCACACAACGCCGAAAATATTCTAGTTAGTATTTTTTATACTCAACTTTTAAAATCCTTGTGTATCCTGTTTGATTATTGCTACACTGTTTTTCTATCTTTAATCAAACTTAGGAAGTGTAAGGATTTTATTATACTCCCAATTATTTTGTACCCTTAACATTCCAATTTATGTTAAGTAAGTAACTTTTTGCTAGAAAGATATGTTGATACAATAACAACCTCCTTTTTCTGCACATGGCATTTTGACTAAGTAATATTAAAACTTGTTAAAATAATGGCTTCTGGGCTGTGTCTTATCCCTGTATTCCAGATGTTTCTAAAGGTCATAACTGAAGTATTAATTTTAACATAATTGGAACTTTTCATTTATTTTGTTACTTTATTATTTAACTTTTCATTTTTGCAATTTAAAATACAGCTTAAAATTTCTTAACAATATTGAATAAAATAAAATTAAAAAATAAATGTCATTGTTCCATAAAACTTCTCCACCTGCTTACGATGATTATGATTATAATCTGTTTATATATAATAATTATGGGATTATTTAGATAATTGAATCTCAATTTTAAGTCTGAAATTTCTTTTTAAATTAATTTTAATGAGAAAGAAATAGCAATGAGACCGTTTCAAATGAGTTAGTAGGACAGTTACAGTAATTAATGCACTTCATATTGTTGTCTTCATAGTAGTTATTCAGAGTTTAAAATGCAGACATGATGTTTTGTCTAAATAATATTAGTACAAATCTTTCTTCTCATTGAACTAAGAGAAAGTAACTGTATGTCTATCCTATTTTGTATAGACATATATATTTTTTCACTGCAAAATGGTTCTTCATGTATTATCCCCTTCTGTTTTGTTTTGTCAGAGATGGGTGCTCCATTGCTGTTAGAGAAGCTGTATTTGGAGAAGTCTATAAAGAAGCTTTTCATACTTGACGAAATTTCTTTAAAAAGTTAGTCTTGATAGTCATCTTTTCAAGGGCTTCTTTTTTTTCTGTGGCCGGCTCAGCCAGCCCTGGGGGCTGGGCTCATGTGGCGTGTGGTGCTGGAGATTGAACCATGGTCTCTACACTTGCCCAAGTTTGCCTAAGCAGGTGCTTTAGACCACTGAGCTATCTTGCCAACAAGGCCTTCTTAAACAGATTAAATGATGCATAATTTTATGCTCTTTAATGATGCAAGGTAATTACAGATGTAAACTACTTTATGAAAATTGCAATAATCTTATATGCCTCTGTACTTGAAGGGACTGATAACTGGTGTTTCATATTTTTATTTCTAATATTTTAATGTGAAAGCAAATCTCTTCTAAATTGCTGTATCTAAAGTTCAATAAACTGACAAACTAGTTAAGCATTCAGTATAAACATGTTGAGTTCTCAACAGAAGGCGTGACATTCAATTAAGACTCAATAAATGTGGTTTTGAATCTGAGTGGCCAAAATAATAATAGTTATTGTACAACATAAGTTTATATGTGTTGAAGCCTGAAGGCAAAAGCTTAAGATAATCTTTTTTTTTTATGTACTTGGTTGTTACAGGGTCTCACTATGCAGCTCGGACTCGTGGTGTGCCTCCTGCTTTCAGCCTCCCCAGCGCTGGGATTACAGGCATGTGCCTCTACACCTGGGCTCCGGCCGGCTCAGCCTGCCCTGGGAGTGGGGCTGGCATGGTATGTGGTGCCAGGGATCGAACTGAGGTCCCTGCATGCTAGCCTAAGCTTGCCTAAGCAGGCGCTTTAGTCCACTGAGCTATCTTGCCAGGCCCAAGATATTATTAATAAAAGTGTAAATGTTGTGATTTAAAAAACCCAACATGGTGTGTCCATAAAGAGCTTCCAACTGATCAATAACAATAATATATTTGAATTTTAGTGCAAAGGTTTGATATCACTTTTATGTCATAAGCTTTTTTTCTTTTTTTAACCATGTATGGCTGTTTATTTCACACAGGGCTCTGTACAAAACATTTACACATATTCTTTATAGAATAAGTAAATGACCTGAAGATAAATAGATGTTTCTCAGTGGCAGAGAATCCTGGTGTGAGCAAAGGTACCGCATGAATTTTCTCCTTGGGCTACAACACCTCCCTCCCCACGATTCCTTCAGATTTACCAGCAGACTTGAGTGCTTATAGTCCAGGTAGCAGAGGCTGTGTCCTTTGTAGAGAAACCAGGCCAAACTTGCTGAAGGACACCTGCCACCATCATCTCTGGATCCGGCCTGACGTTCTGCTGTGCTGATGAATCTCCCCTTAGGTGGGCTCCTGTGTGGCGATGACCACGGTGAGCTTGTCTGGGTTCCAAGTGCTTCCTGTAGCATGCGGACACCTCTGCCGAGCAGCCTGGCCACCCACTCTGCACGCGCTCACTCGGGTGCGGGGAGGCGGCCTCTAGCTTGTCCACTTGGAGAAGCTGCCCAAGAGAAGGGAAGCAGAACCAGCAGAACAATGATGGTACGTGGCTGCTTTGTACTACACACTCCAATTCTTTAAAGCAGCAAAAGGCACTTTATATTTTCAAGCCAAAGTGAACATAGAACCAACCTGGCTCTGCGTACAGGAGGACTTTTTCAGATCTGAGACTTGCTCTTGCTCCCAAGGCCTGCTGGCTGCTGATCTGCTCCTCGGGCTGTGCTGTCCCCTTTCAGGGCCAGCCAGTTTCCCCTGACATTTCCATCGAGATGTAGAGACCAGCCATGGAGGACAAATCAAACCAAGATAACGCAAGGGTAGAGTGGGCTTAGCTGGGAGGAGAAGGGAGATCTGTGATAAACAGGAACCAAGGAAAGATGGTTTGGAGATGGGTACTTTGGAAGTGTGAGTCTGTTTACAAACAGCATCACTGACAAATGAGAAATGTTACAGAAGCATAAATTCTTAGAAGCACCTTTCTGAGGAGGACATATTTCTTTCCATGAAGGAACTTGGTAAAGTGAAACTATCATATATTAGGTGTGTATGATTCGAAAAATAGTAATGAAAGTGTCTTCTATAAATGATCTCTCTTATACAAAAGTAGGGCGTAGGCCATGGAAGGCAGGGAAACCAGTTTAGGAATATTCCTTCCTGCTGCACTGGAAATGCCCGGTACAGAAATGTGGTTTCTAGGCAGAAGTTGAGTAGGACTTATCCAGGGACCCAGTTCATGTCCGCTTTCTGGCCATTGAATAGAAATGCTCTCTAGAAGGCCTGTCTGGCTCCCAGCAGGAATCCTCTGCCCTCTCACTCTCACCTGAGGCCCGATTTCTTCAGCAGTGACCCCTTCTTTCCTGTGGCACCCCAAGTCTGGGCCAGAGTTTCCCAAGCAGCTGGGAGCTAAAAGCCCACATCCTCCAGGAGGCGGGGAATGGCACAGCAGAGCTCAGGTGTGCGGAGTGATGCGCCTGGCCCGGAGCCTGCAGCGCCAGCTGGCTCTGTTGTGCCCTCAGCCACGGCCACATAGCCAGGCAGGAAAGGGTGGCAGAAACAGAACACCCTGACCTGGAGCCTTTTAATCAAGGAGATTCCTCCCTCTCAGTCCTTCCATTGAAGGGTAAGGCCTGGATGCACTGTGAGAAGTGGCCCTGTGGCTGGGCTTAGGGGAACAGCTGGAGCTAGAACTTTGGGCCCCACTCCAGGGCACTCTTTACCACTGCCAGTGCAGCCACCCCAAGTGCCACTGTCAGTCCCATCACTGTCAGTTTCATAAAGCGGTTGGTCCTTCGTTTGGTCAGGACACCCTTTGTTCGAGTCTCAGGCCGCAGAAGTCCCCAAAACTGCAGAAGCACTATGTCTGGCCTCTGTTGGGCTGATGCCAGCTCGAAGTATTTAAAGGTAGAGGCTACTGTTCTTGGGCCTGCTGCTGAGTAGCTGCCTCCCTTGTGAGCTCAGAAGAGGGAAATTAAACAAAAAGGTGCCCTGCCCAGCTGATCAGAGTCTCATAGGGCAAGTCCAGAAGGATCTGGGACAAAAGGTGGAGGACCCAGGCCATACCACAGTCACAGTCCAGGACTTCCTGCTCACAGTACAGCATGATCACAGCTGTAAAATAAATGGGCGTCAGTGGGTGACAGGCCAGGAAGAAGTCGCATAACCATACAATGTGCCTCAAGTCAGACAGGACATGCTCAAACCAGGTGATGAGCCAGCTGAGCACAAAGATGGTCTCTATCTCAGCACTGTGCATGAAGTCGTGGAGTTTTGGATTCACCTGGTCAGTAATAGGCATCAGTTAGTTTAATATGTGCTTGGTGTTGTCCATTGTGGAATCCATAAAGTCCCTGAGGTGGTGGGTAGATAACTTTTCTACCAAGGATGTTGCCTGCTTCTTGCCTACTACCAGCAGAAAGGTGACCATGATGTCATGGTAGCCCTGGTAGCAGTGCAGCTGAGGGTTTCACTCCAAGATGAAGAGGAGCCCTTCCCTCTGCTCCTCTGGCATGCTGGGGGAAGTGCCGTAATGACCACCTGATGTCCAGCAGCACTTGCTGGTAGTCCTTGCTCATCTCCTGTTGGTTCTTTCCTGGTACAGGTGGTGGGTCACTGATGCTGACATTGAGGAGCTTGGGCCACACTTTTTGTCTGATTTCATCGGTCAGGAGTCCTCCTTAACTGATAGCCATGTGTCTGAGGGCAGCCATGTCAGTGGGCTCACTGTTCAGAGCCTGGTATATCTCTGCCACTTTCTTTTTCCTTTTGGTGTTGAGGTCTGCTTTCCGAGTGCCACCTTCCCAGTGGCTGGAAGTAGGTTGGTTGCTCTGCTCACGCTGGAGGGCCATGTCCTGGGGGCTGGGCCAGTGGCCGAGCCATCAGGAGATGCCACTCATACTGTGCAACACGGAATTGGTCTGGAGGGAAGGTTCAGCTCCATGGCCCCAAGCCATGCAGGTGGGTCCACGCCCATGCCCTGTGTCATAAGTTTTTAAAATTTTAATCATATTTTCTCTTCTTCTTGTTCTTCTGCTTCTGCTTCTTCTCTTCCTCCTCCTCCTCCTCCCCCCTCCTCCTCCTTCTTCTTCTCCTCCTTCTCC
>NW_004524857.1:1705126-1709021 GCF_000260255.1 Octodon degus
TTGATTTACAAACAGGAGAGAACTAGGTTAAATATTATACAATAATAGATGTAAATAATACTGAAGACCTAATCTAGTTATCATTATGTTTGAATTCTAAACCTCCTACTCAATCTCAACTTACAGTTTTATTAATTTCTTTGCAGGCTTTGTGTGATAATTATTTGAAAAGCTTTGTTTTTCTCTTTTAAGATCATTAGTTCCATCCGTATAATCCACTTTGTTTGTCATAGAAGCACAATATCCAACACCACAACTTAAAGGAAGAGAGGTTTAATTTGCTTGGGATTTCAGTCCATAATCAGCTGGCTCTAAGGCAGAGCTCACATAGCAGAAGGGTGGCATAGAACAAAGCTGCTTAGTTCTTGGCAGAGGGGAAGCAGAAGAGGGCAGGAATGCCAGGACTGGTGAGGGAGCGAACATAGACCCTCAAGGCTCCCGCTCCACAACCCTAGGCACACCCAGAAGTGTGTGCCACCAACCCTGGGAGTAGTTGCAAAGCCAATCAAGTTGAAACTCTGCCCTAACTGCCACATAATCTTACTTTCTTTCATCTGGAGTGGTTTCTCCAGAACCTGAGGACTCAGCTTCTGAGAAGAGCTTTTGTGTCTGCCCTACAGAGGGGTAAATCAAGGTGGGTTATTCCATCTTCTCAGGCTTTGCCAGATAGATTCCTGAGCACCTTGCGGTGAGTAGCAACACTTAATTCAGCAAGTTAGCTTCAGGTCTAGTCAGGGAAGGACATAGGCATTAAAGTCATTCCTTTCACCAATGCCTTTGAAGACTGTGGTTTGGGTTTCCAAGGACTAATTTCCTAGTGGCCTTGTCTCTTTAACACTTGGGACTTTCCTACCAGAACAGTGTGCACATGCCTGGAGTTCTTTTGATGTGATCATTGTTCCTTCTTTTTTTTTTTTTTTATTTCTTATTTTTTTTGTCATCTTGGGTAGGAGGACCTGAAAGACAAATACTGTTTTTAGTTATCTATCTCTTTTTCCTCAAAATTATTTTAGTAAGTTAATTATTTCTCAATTTAATATTAAAACACTATCTTGCTGGTGCTGGAAAACTAAACATCTCCCATTGTCTGTAAGTGTAAAAATATGAATACTAAAAAGCCTTCTCTAGTGTATTTTCAAATTGCCTAGCTTCTGCTTTTATTCTTCTCATTTCTGTGTAGGCCTGCTTCTTACCATTGACCTAGTACTTGTCAGTGTTAGTCCTGAGTCTTGTGGGTCTCTGCTAAATGATCTACTTCTACTGAGTGATCCCCAGTAAGATCATTTTCCCTTTAAAATCACTTTGAGTTCTAAGCCCACACATAACTCCAATATTTATAATAATTTTTAGTAGTCTCTTAGAGCTGCCATAATATTTTATATGGCTGTCCCTTCTAAAGTAACTTTTGGATGACTTTTGTATTTCCATCACACCTAGCACAGTATTTGTCCACCCTATCTATAACAGAGTCTTTGTGAGTCCACATTGACAATGAGATGGATAGGTTCCCTTCATCAACAGCACATACCAGTAGTCCACCTGAGAGCTTCTGTCCTTTCGTGTTGGGATTCAGTGGTGTGAATTTCCATTTCCCTTGCAGGCAGGATTCTGTGAGTATGTGTTTCTGCCAGGAAAGCAAGAAAGAGATTCAAAGCCAAAACTCAAGGAATTCTGGCCAAAGACATAAACAGCTAAATTGTCCCAGAAATGATTTCCTAGAAGCAATTTGCATTGACTATGCTTCAGTCTAAATAGTCTTTAAAAAGCAACAGTGTGCTATGTGGTAAATCTAACCACTGTAGTTAGCTTGGGGGAGAAGTGTTTATGAGTCAGGTAAACTCATTCCTTCAGCAATCCAATTCATTTCAGAAAATCACAGCTCATTTTCTGTACAAAAGGAGTAGAAACTGTACATATCTTAGAATTGGCTTATCTGTGTAATTACTGAACAACTGAAGCTAGTGTGTTGAAGAGATTTTTTTAATTCAAATATCATTGTGTAATGATTAAAACAAGAGGTCAGTAGAAATCTAATACTTTTGCTTAATGTGTGCATTAAGTAGAAAGTTGAATTCTTAAAAAGCGTTAAGGTCAGTTGTACCTGCAAGTATTCAACAATATACAATAAAAAATTACAGGGCCAGAGAAATAGCTCAGCAGTCCAAGTGTCTTCCTGGCAAGAGCAAGGATCCAGATGGGATCCCGGTACCGCATACCTTGCTGGCCCCACCCAGGTGGTGCCCAACTGGCCCCTGAGACTGGATGTGACAGTACACTTCTGTAATCCTAGCTCTGAGGAGACTAAAAACAGGAGGATCACTATGAGTCTGAGCTGAATAGCGAGATTTTTATGTACCAAATACATAAAAAAATAATAATAACAAAAGCTACATTAACTTAAGCTTACTAACTGCAGGCTCAGTCTTTATTAGGATGAAAGGAAATATAAACCATCATGGTTGGCTTTAAGAGCTTTGTAATACAGATGGGTAACAATATGTGTTATTTATTGAAACATGAATTCATGATAGAATTAAAGCAGCATATTAATATTTGTTAATGAATTTTACAACAAAAGCATTGTTATGACAGAGCAGGTAAAAGACAGGAGCTCCTTTGGGTTAGGCTGACTGTGGGAATTTATATACATGTTAACTCTAGTTTGCAAGAATGCAAGAATGGATATGTTAAGTAAATAGCAGTGTAAGGCAACACCAGGAGACCAAGACTGTAGGAAAGATCATCTTTTACTTATCTATATATGGGCTGGCTGATATTGGAGTGATATTAGTAGCTAGCAGCTATCTGGAGGGGAAAAGGAGTATATATAAACTTAAGCTTACTAATTGCAGGCTCTTATTTATACAGATTTTTTTAAAAGATTGAGGTCAGAATTTCAAAGAGTACAAGATGACATGTTTGAAGTCAAACCTGTATGCATGATCCATGCAGGTGTATAAGCAGAAATAGCACCAGAAAGATTTCAGTGCAGGGCCAGGGAGATGGCTCAGTAGAATAAGCACTTGCCTGGCAAGATTTCAGGTGCAGCCCTAAATGTCTTTATTACCCTTACTTCTTGTTTACCAAGGGCAACCTATCAGTTACCACTATTTACAAGGGGAGACATGGGGTCTTACAGGTCTCTCACAGGTCACTCTGAGGTTGGGCCTGGCAGGGTGGATTTTGAATAAAATTAAAAAGAGAGAAAGCATTCTTGCCGAATAAAGTATGTTAACAGTGTGAACAAGACCAGAAATTCAAAGCCTTTTGAGGAAGAATTTGGATAAATTGGGTTTTCAGGGATATGAGGAAATTATAGACTAAACTAGAAAAAGAATTTGGAATAAGATTGTGGAACAGTGAATGTCATGTTTAGTAGTGAGGACCTACCTTGTACAAAATAAAGCTGGGCTGGGGAAGATTTTGATAAAAGGCTTGATCAAGTTCAGATTTAATAGTTTGCTTGTCAGCTGTGCATCATATGAAAGGAAGACGGAGAACAATGTGAGGATGTGTAGAAGGCTAATAATGCAGTTGGAATGTGAGATACAAGAGAGGACATAGGAGTTTTGCTGTTTGTATCCCTTCTTTTGTGATTCAGTGGTTCAGAATGAAATGGTACCCTTCTTCCTCAATAACTATGGGTTGGACCCAAGACCCGGGTCTGCTCAATTGACAGAATCCATGCCGCTGGTCAGAATTATTGGTTCAGGGATGAGGTACATTGATCTAAGTGGGGTTATTCCTTCAACTCTTCTGGCCAAGGTGGTCTAGAGAATAATCCTTCTCTTCAGGGTTCCTAACATTGTTAGTGGGCACCCTTCCTGAAACAACTTGTGTAACTCAATATTCCCTCTTGGTAGTCATGCCCTTATGTTCTCCTCTTTTGTATTAT
>NW_004524857.1:1709698-1712325 GCF_000260255.1 Octodon degus
ATTTTTTTTCCTTTCTTGTTTTCTCCTTTCTCCCATTCTAGTTTCTATTTCCTTCTGAACAGTTTCTTTCTCTTTTATAATATCTATTGTACCTTTTGGATCTTATTTACTCTTTTAGCTGATCACGCTAGGGAGATATGATGATGCTGGCACATGAGGGTCTGGCTTATTTCACTTATGAGTATGATCTCAAGTTGTACCCATTTACTTGTAAAAACTCCAGTGTATCCTCCTTTATGCCTGAGTAACACTCCATTGTATAAAAAGACCACATCTTTTTTTTTATGCATTCCTCAGTTGATGGGCATTTGTATTGTTTCCAAGATTTAGCTGCTACAAATTGTGCTGCTATGAACAGGAGTGCACATATATCACTGTGCTACAATGTTTTTAATTCTTCTGGGAAGATACCCAGAAAGGGAATAATTGCATTAAATGGAACCTCCTATCCTAATTTTTTGAGGAATCTCCACACTTATTTCCACAAGTCTACATACTGATTTCCACAAGTCTACACTCCCCACAACAGGGAAGAAGGGCTCCTTTTCCCCCACAGCCCATCCAGCATTCATTATTGGTCAGTCTCTTGATAATAGCCATTCTTTCTGGGGTGAGCTGAAAAGAATGTGTGTTCTGCTATTGTTGGGTAGAACACTTTGTAGACATCTAAGTCCGTTTGTTCAAAATTTTGGTTAAGTTATAATATTTTATTGTTGATTCTTTTGTGTAGTTGATATATATTTTTGTGGCAATAGATTATTGAGATCCCCAGTATTAGTGCTTATTTAATTTTTCATGTCTGTTAATATTTGTGTTATATAGTTGGGTGCACTGGTGTTTGGTGCATATATATTTATGATTTTTATTTTTTCCTCTTAGATTGTTACCTTCACAAGGATATATATATATTTGGTATAAATATATATATTTGGTATTTCCAGGAATTCTCCTGTCTCAGCCTCCTCAGTGCTGGGATTACAGATGTGTGCCACCATGCCCAGTTTTGGTGGCAGCATGGCATGCCCAGGGCTCTGAGACCAGCACAGCATGTGGTACTGGGGATTGAACCCTTGTCCTTGTGCTTTCCAGCTCAGACTGCTGAGCTATCTCCCCAATCCCTCTTTATCTCATTTAATCAGCTTTGGCTTGTTAATTTACTTTGTCTTCAAATAGAATAGCTATCCCTGCTTTTTTTCTGGATTCCTGCTGCATGGATTACTGTTTTCCATCTTTTGACTTTCAGTCTATAGAATTCTTTTTGAATTAAATGTGTTTCTTGTATGTAGTGTATTGTTGGTTCTTGCTTCTTGACCCATTCTGCCAGTCTGTTTCTTTTGATTGGTGAATTCAGACCATTAACATTGATAATTATATCTGATATGTACTGAGTTATTTTTGTCATGTTATTTTCCTGTTGTTGGCTCCCTTTCTTTTTTTCCCCTCTCAGTTTAGTCATTTGCCTTGCCTGGTAGAGTCCTTCTTTTGGGATTCATGGAGTTGTAGTTGTTATCTCTTCCTAGAACGTCCATGAAAGCATTTGTAAGTGCTGGTTTGATGGTCATAAATTTCCTCAGACATTACTTGCCATGAAAGTCTGTTATTTCTCCATCAATTCTGAAAGATAGTTTTGCAGGGTACAACAATTTACGTTGAAGATTGTTTTGTTTTAGAACTTGAAAGACTTCATTGTAAGCTCTCCTTGACTTGAGGGTTTGTGATGAGAACTCAGCTGTGATTCTGATGAGCTTTCCTTTATAGGTAATTTGTTCCTTTTCTCTAACCTTTTAAGGTTTTATTCATATATGAATTTCTGGAATTTTGATTGTAATATGCCTGGCTATAGATTTTTTTTGATCAAGGCTAATTTGAGTTCTATGTGGATCATTTACATATATATTAAATTCTTTTTCCATACCAGGGAAGTTTTCTGCCACAACAACTGAACAGTTTTTTTCTTTAAATATCATTTGCTTGTCTCCTGCTTTTTCATTGACTCCAACCAATCTTAATTTATTCTTTTTCGCCTTATCTAACAATTGCTGGATTGATTTCTCATAGTCTCTTGGTATTTTTAAGAAATACTTCTTTTCCTGATTGTTAACCACAAGTCTGTCTTCTATAACGGAGATCCTGTACTCATGTTGGCTTAATCTGCTAGGGATCCTTTCAATGGAATTTTTATTCTTGTAGAAATCTGTTTGAATCTGCTTTACGGATTCCTCTTCCTTCCTATACTGAGCATTTAGGTTTCCATAATTTTCTTAAGTTTCTCTATGTTTTTGGTCTCTATCTGCTCTAGAATCATAAAGCATGGTTTTCATTGTGGACACCATTTCTACAGTATTCTGAGAAGTTATTTCTGATTTTATTTTTCAAGAGCATCATTTAAATGTTTTGTTCTTATTACTTCAGGGAGACCAGGTGGGTGGCTTTCAGATTTTTTTTCATAATTTTATTGATAAACAAATAGCAAAGAGACAGTTTCAAATCAAATCGCTAGGACAGTTTCAATAATTAACACACTGCATACATTCTTCTTAGTAGTTAATTGCTGTACAAGATGCAGACTTGAGATCCTATTTACAAACACCATTAGAACAAATCATTCTATTCATTAAGAGAATGTA
>NW_004524857.1:1732376-1747531 GCF_000260255.1 Octodon degus
ATCTTTGTTGTAGTTATAACCTTCGAACGTACTGAAGTTCAGGTGTAGCTCTACAAAGTTTGGACTTATCCAGCTGTGCCTGGCTTGGCTCTGACTGCTGTGCTCAGCTCCTTCCGATGCTGCCCTTGAGGGTGAACCTTTTGTGCCCCTGTGCAAGATGTTCTGCTCCTGGACTAGCTGGGTGGATCTATCCTCTACACTCTCTGCAGGGATTGCAGCTGCAGGATTACACCTCAGGCGTGTATGCCAGGCCTGAGCTGTGCCTGGATAGTGCAAGGTGGAGTAGGGGGGAGAGGAAGCTCTCCCTCACAGTCATTGGGTCTGGGCTAGGACTGGGTCTGGGGGTTCCAGGAACGCAGTGGTAATTCCTACTCTGAGGGCGGGGTGGGGGAGGTGCTGCGGAGTGGTGGGGGGCGTCCCAAGTGTGTGGGAGAGAGTCTTGCCCACACCGCGCCTGGGCTGGGACCAGTATTTCATCCGGTCTGGCGCCTGGTAGGTAGAAGCTCTCCCACACACTCACCGGACCTGGGCTAGAACTGGGTCTGGGGGTTCCCAGAACACGGTAGAATTCCTACTAGGCGGGCGGGGTGGGGGAGGTGCTGCGGAGTCGGCTTTCAGATTATGCCACCTGATTGCCCACAAGGTTTGCCTTTGGTGAACTGGATGTCTGGATTTGCATCATGATTAATTGTCTGCTCATTTTCTTTGGCTTTTACTAGGTTAATTCCTGGGGTGATATTTGTAAGTTACTTATGGTAAGTTGCTTTATTGCTGGTAGTTACAACTCTTAGGAAATGACTACTTCTCCGAAGTATCTTCCAGGTGTAGCTAGACTAGATTTTGACTCTTTTGCAAGATCCAACTCTTCAATTTATTGGTGATGAGAAGTTACTCCCTGTTTGACCTTGGTCCTTTGACACTGTGCCACAGTATTTTCTGTGACTCTTAGTCAGTCTCAGTCTTGGAATACCACGAGGAACAGCAGTTTAAAACTGTTATGTTATTTTTGGCTAACGTGAGCAATAACACTGACATTAATCATAGCCCAGAAAATGACAAACTGAGGTGACCATTAATTTTCCACCTAGATTTGTGGTTATATAACAAGATAGAAAACAGACCAGAAACTTATATAAAGTGTATAAGTCCTTAATATGTTAATTTTACTCCAGGGGCTCAGATTTAGAAAGGGTTAGGGAAAAGATAGGTAGAAGAAGAGGAAGATCTAGAAATAATGTCAAAGGACAAAGGGGAATTATGCTAACTTTAGGAAAGTGGTGTTGAAGAGGAGAGGGAAAGAAAGAAGGAAGAAATTAAAAGAATGGAACAACAATCACAAAAAGGCTAGAAACCTCTTTCATATTTATATAAAAGCAAGATCAACCAAGGAGAAAAAAAAATAAAATCAAAAAACAAAAACCAAACAACAACCACAATAACAAAACAAAAGTGAGAGAGAGAGAAAAAGTCTACCTCTAGCTTTGTCTCTGCTCTCACTAGAGACAAAGTGTAGTGACAGAGTCCCTGTCTGTGTTCATTTATTCCAGCAAGCCAGCAACAGTTTTTTTTTTTTTTTTTTTTGGCAGGGTAGTGGATAATCTCAGTGAGCATTATATCTTGTGGCCAAGAACAGACTCATTTGGCTTGCAGAAGTCAGCGTAACTTCATGGGCCTGAGCCCCGCTGGGCACTGCTAAGTGGAGGCAGTAGCTGCTCTGACTTCTGAGCTCAGTCAGCTCCTAGCCAAATGCTCTCTCGTGCAGTTCACCTGGAAGCTCAGCACTTGCCACCAGTTAGTGGAATCCTTCACATCCACTGCTCCCCTCCACTGTTGCATTTCTTTGTGGAAGGCTTTGGGGTGCCAGCAGTCCCCATGTGTCTGCAGGTTTCAGTTGCTTCCCTTTCACAGTAGCTGTGAAAGACGAATGTGTGTTTCTCAGTGAGTGCCATCTCAGACAGAAGGTTCCTCTGGCTACCTCATTCTTCTGTGTTGAAGTTTCTCTCTTCACTCTCTCCATGGAATTCAATTCACACTTCAGCTCTTTCCTGGATCTAGGGAACCCCTTTCCCTCCTTCTTGTCTTCCTCACATTGCTATATTCCAGCATCTGGATAGCAAAACTCAGAGAGGCTTTCTCTCTGCTGCTTACCATCTTGATGCCTGCAGTAATTGATAGGATTTTTAGATATTAGGGAACATGAACTTCTCGAGGCTTACTGAATAGTTTTATCATCAACAGATACAGAAATACCTGGAAAGAAAATGCTTTTGTTGTTGTGAGAGATGGAAAGGAAGTGATAAAGAATTTACTTTCAAGTTGATCTAGGTAGCAATATTAGGAACACCAGTCGGTCACTCTGTGAGTCCTTATTGAAACTACTAGGGATTGGAAGTCTTGTAATATAATATATACAGTCCCTTCCAACAAAGAGATTTGATTATTTCATGTCCCCCCACCCCCGCCATGTCCCTCTTCTTCCTTCTCCCTTTCCCACACATTGAAAGAAGGGATAGAAAAGCAAACAAATGCAAAACCTCAATCTCTGGTCCGATAGATATCTTAACATTTTTCTTCCTGCTTCTCACTTGTTGCTTCACACGAATTCTAATCTCTGCTGGCATGTGCCCTGCTTTGTGGTCAGGCTGGAGCCAGGACCAGGAGATGTGTGGCTACACTTATTTCTCAGTTTTGCAAATAATTTCCATCTACTCTTCCTTGGTTTTAGGCTATGCAATACTGGCTAACTCACAGAGTACTTGGAAAAACAAAGTACTTTCATAAACTAAGAAACCAATGTGTTTTCTTTCCACTAGAAATGATTCCATGCTCTATAAATATCTTGTGTCATATTGTCCAATACAACTTGGTCCCCCTTTTAATTTTTTCCTTTTGTAAAAATTATCATCTGTTTTTTGTTTCTGAAGAAAAAAATTTCTTTAGCACACCCATGAAGCAAAAAATTTACTTGAAGAAAATAAAACAGAAACATAAAAGAAGATACCTTTTAGCTCATAAACTTAAAAGGAAAATCTTAAGTATTTTATATTTAGCACCAGTGAAATACTGGAATGATAAGGGAAAATATCTTTGGGGTGAGAGTGCAGCTCAGGGATAGAGTAGTTGATGAGTATGAATGAGGCCTGGGTTTGATCACCAGCACTGAAAAGAAAGAGCTACAGATACTTTAATGTTACAGTTATTCAAGTTGTGCTTTTTGATGCCTTTTTCATTTAATTGTTGTAAACTTTTAAAAATACTTACGAGGTACTAATGGGCTTAACAAAACCAACATCCTCCTATATTAAGTATTTTATTTAGCAGCAGCCAAGCCATGATATTCAATAGGGTTTGTGTAACAGTAAGGAAGTGGAATAGTGTAAAGAAAACAGATCCATCAGTTTCCTTCCTCATTGTCCTGCTGCCCTTGATCCACACCTTGAATCAACCTAATACTTTTTCTTTGCAGTCTGGAAAAATCTCTTTTGCTTGCATTACTTGTTGGTGCCTGTCTTACATATTTACTATTTATTTCACCTCCATCCAGTTGAATATTTTAACAAAAAATAGTTTTATTTGATCCAACAAAAGCATCAGTAATTCTGTCACTCTGTCCCTCCACCCTGCAAATGATACCACAGCATTGTCATAATTGACATATACTTAAAATACAGCTGTCTTTTGCCATCTTGGATTGTCAAAAGCAGCAAGGTGACACCATAGTCACTCATCAATTGAGTGCAGAAGAATTTCCAGTCAGTCAGTTCTAACCACCATACACTTGGCTGGAGAGGCAACTTGGCTTTTTAATTCTGTTTTCACAAATTATTGAAAACTAAGACATCCTTCATAATGATGCTCTTCTTTCCTGCTGTTTCTCACTCTGTCGGTTCCCCCTTAGTTCACCTGCTAGGCCGTAACACAGAAAACATTGTCTTTCAGGCAGAAGCAGAATGCCACCTGGGAGGCAAATTTTGGGCTGTAACCTGGATTTTCTTAAAGCAGTGCACAGTCTTCTCTCTTAATTCCCTTAGAAGTGAGAAGTGAATCGCAGCAGCTTTATTTGAACAAATTTAGCTTAGGCTTCCTTGACAAGAAATGTTCTTTTTTTTTAAAATGGCTATTTTATGGAGAAGATTGCTGAGCATAGTTTGTGCAAGGGTGTTTAAAATTTTTTTTTATTTTTTCTTTTGGTATGTTTTTTTACTGTACCAGTGTAATTTAATGATAAAATTTCATATTACAGATTGTGTTTCTCAGTTTAAAATTATATGTTGAATTTTGAAAACTTTCATCATGGGGTCTTCTTCTCTGGAAAGATTGTTTCAAAGACTATTGTGAGGAAGGAACATGGTATGTAATTGATTCATAGAGCAAGACACTGGCTATATCAAAATAACTCTCTTATAATAACTGTATGTAAACTGACAATATATTAATCCTGTAGCCAATGTATCATTCATTTAGGAATATCTAGTAGATATAGAACTTTTAGGTATTAATAGGCTACTTTGTGGTTAAACTTCAAATATTTAAAGCAATATTCAATACATTTTACATTTCACTTTTTGGTATATCATTAACAGAAATTTAAAAGGAATAACTACTGGTTCTTCATTTGAAAGCATGTCTCACTATCTGGACTAGCCAGTGGAGTTTTAATAATAGTCCTGAGTCTGTTTTTAAACAGAAGTTTGCTAGAGCTACTGTTTAAATTTCATCCACAAGGCCTGGGGGACCTAAAATCTGAAGTGATGCCAAGGGATGGCTCAGGAAGTCATGCTGGTTACTAAAGAAAATGTCAGACTGTTTGTGAACTTCTGTGCCACGGAAAGAATTTTGCTCCAGAATATGTATTAATAGTCATCAAAAAATGCCTGGACATGAGTTTCATTTGCCTGGTTTCCCAGAACTATCACACATCCCATTTGCTGGGTAACCTCAAGTAATCTCAGAACTTTCTGCCTCTTCCTGATGAGCTCATGAAGGCAGGACTAAGAATTTCTGCAGAGATTTGCCCTGTTCTGAGTCTCTGGACTCCTTCCCAGCTTGCCCCGTGACCCAAATGCACAAGCTTTGTCGCAGAGTATCAGACACAAATGTGCAGAAAGATCAGGGATGAGCTGATGAGTGTGGTGCTACCACAGGCCACGAAGGCACGTTTGTGACCCTGGAGAATCTTTTCTTCCCAGGCCTCAGTGTCAAGTATAAAAACAGACTTCATTGGGGATTTCTAATTTGAAATGCTGCTACTTGAAATTTGCACAAATTATTTTGGGTTATAGATGTGGAGATGTTAAAATTTTATGAACTCTGATTTCAATATTTTCTCATTTCTATGCCACTATTCTGAAACTTACACGAGATATATTTGAAGTCATCTGGACAGCTTTTCCACATCTGTTGACTTTGCCTTAATTTTCCGTTGTGTGGATTTATTCTTTTGTTGGGTAGTTAGAAAGAATTCCTTAGGTTAGACTTTTAGTTGCATATATTCATCTTCAGCGATATGTATTCTGGAATTTAGTTTTTAATTTTTTTTTTTTTTTGTATCTTAGGGAAGGGTCTACAGGGTGTTCAGGGTCTTACTACTAGATCGGACTCGTAGTGATCTGCCTGTTTACAGCCTCCCAAGAGCTAGCATTATAGGGTCGCGCTACCACTCCCAGTCTCAATTAACATCTCAGGGCTCCCCGGGGGCAGGCCCGGCATGGCAGGCCCAGGGATTGAAACCTCAGCCCCTGCACCTGCTTTCAAGCGCTTTAACCTGATAAGCTATTTGGCTGGCCCTTAGTTTTTAATTAACATTTAATGTTTTTCTCCCCTCTTTGGAGTCTTTTTTTAATATTAATTTTACTGAGAAAGAAGTAGCAATGAGACAGTTTCAAAACAGGTTAATAGGATAGTTGCAATAATTAATACATTGCACATTATTGTCTTCGTAGTAGTTATTCATATTATAAGATGCAGAGACATGGTATCTTGTCTAAACCCTATTAGTTCAAAAGTTCTCATTAAACTAAGCGAAAGTAGCTGTATATCTATGGTAACTTTTTTTTTTTTTTTCAGAACCGGGGATTGAACTCAGGCCCTTGAACTTGCCAGGGAAGCACTTATTCTGCTAACCCATCTCCCTGGCCCCTATGCTAATATATATATATATATATATATATATATATATATATTCCTGCTACAAAATGGTCCTTCGTTTATATCCCCCTTTTTGCTTACTTTTGTTAGAGCTGTGTATTCCATTGTCATTCATATATTGGAGGTGCATGAATTCAGCAAAGTAATCCATTATAGCCCCCTTTGGATTCTAAGTATAAATAGTTGACTTAATCATAGCACCTTCTTTCACAGCACAATCTTTTAACTTACCTGTCTAAAGATCTTGTTTTACTTATTTTTTAGCCTTATCCTTGTATGTATTCTCACATGGTTTGCATGTAAGATGTTCTTAATATGTATATATTTTTGTGCGCTGATATATATCTTATTATTTTCTTTGTTTTCCCTTAATTATTTTGTAACTATTGGTAACAATGTTTTGAGTCTCACGAAGTCAAATTCTTTCTCTTTTTATAGCAATTGTGTTTTTGCTAATGGATACATTTTCTAAAATCTCTCCAAATTAATTAGTTAGGCACAAACTATTGCTCTCTAATTTTTTGTAGGCTTAAATTGCTTTATTTGATCAGATGGTCTTTACAAATGGTGTTGATTTTTGTCAAGTACTGGGGATGTTTTATTCTATTGTTAGTAGGGGTCTGTTTTTAGGCCAAATGAGGATCAATTCCTTGTTCATCAAGTTCCAGTTGTCTTTGGCACTGACAATGTCATTTATTTTAGTTTTCAAGGGCAAAATGGGGACAGTTTCTTCCAGGAACTAAAATGGCTTAACATAAAGTTTAGTTAACAAGAGCAAAGCCATATTCCCATTCACAAAGTTTTAAAAAATACCTGAGATATTTTTCAGGTCTTTGACATAAAATTGTCATTACTATGAAGTTGTTGACACATCACATGGAACCTCATTATAATTTATATGTATTTTTTGTGTTTTCATGTACTTGTTGAAAATAAATAGAATTTAAAAAAGAAAAAAAGGAGGATCTGTTTCCAATTATTGGCCTTTAACTGATGAAGTTAATCCAATTTCTTTCGAGTATTTTCCATGGACAACTGGAGCATCTCCCCAGATGCCACCAAATCCTAGAAGGTGGGCCTTGGGTAAACAAGATGCTTCTGATTTTCTTCAGTCATCTGAACAGGTAGAATGTCTGCATCATGAGAAGTTGAGCACTGCTGACAGTTGCTTGGATTTTCCCTAAAACAGATCCTATATTCTTTATTATTTTTCTGAAACCTAGGAAGAGCCAGGGGTGACCAGCTAAAGGGTTTTCCAGGAATGAACATGTTTAGCTTGTTGTTTAGGGAACTGCAGCGCCATCCCAGCTTTTATACTCTACAGAACAGTTTTGTTGTGAATATAGGTTTAATTTCCCAGCACCGAAATATAAATCTTCCCTGATGCAAGCTGCTTCTTGTCTCTGCTCAACCTAAGATGAGTCCTCTCTGCTGTGTGGTGGGTGTGCTTGGATTTGGTGGAGGTGCTCAGTATACAGTGTGGGGTGTCTAGGATCCACTTTTAGTGATAAAAGGAGCTGCAGGATGTGGTGCAGGAGATTGACTGATGAACTGGCTTTCTAGGGTTGCTTTAAAAAACACCAGTAACTAGGTAGCAAACTGAAGTGTGTTCTTTCACAGTTCTGGAGGATAGGGGCCAGGGAGATAGCTCAGTGGCATAAGTGCCTGCCTGGCAAGCCCAAGGTTCTGAGTTTGATCTCCAGTACCAAAAAAAAAAAGAAAAAAAAAATCAACACCACCACCAGTTCTGGAGGATAAATCTTAAATGAAGGTGTTGGTGAGGCCAGGCAACCTTTCCTTATTTTATTTTTTTTAGTTTCTGGTTGTCCTAGGTGTTTTCAGGACTATCGTAGCAGAACTCCTGACCCTGTCTCTGTGTCCTTAATGTCTTCCTTCTATGTATGTACATCTCTGTGTCTTCACTTGGGGCTGTCTGTGTGTCTGTCCCCTCTACTATTAAGGGTGCCAACCATATTGGAGTAAGGAACCACCATATGCTATTATAACCTCATCTTTATAAGTTGTAGTCACAATTACTTTTTTCCAAATATGGTTACATTCTGTGGCATCAGGGCATAAGATTTCAACTTATCATCTTTTCTTGATGGGAGCTAGTGGGGACACAATTTAACCCAAAATCCAGCAAAACAGCTTGTTCATTGGGTGAGGATAAGCGTCCCTTACTTTGTACAATGGCCTGCTTCTTCAGGGCCCAGAAGTTACTCTGCAAACCTTCTTATCGCATAACTCCTTAAAAGGCTTAGACATAACACTTAATCCTGGTGGCAAATGCTTCAGTCAGACTGCCCCTTCCTTTCTTTTCTCAGCTTACACTGTCTTAGTGGACTGCTTCTCAGTCTCCAGCACCAAAACCAGGAGTCTTTCCAAATTCCTCACAAATGAGATCTGTAGTCAGTTCTTCAAGTCTTTGAGTAAAAGCATCACTGGCCATATCTTTACACTCTGGTCCATTAATAACTTGTCCAGTGATTTCCCCAGAGTTTATCTGGCTTGGTTACTTTGAAGTACTTGACTCATCTGGAATTTTCCTGGGATTTGTTGGTTGCTCTTGCAGTGGCTTCAACTTGGACTTTGTGGGAGAGTTTGTCTGTTAATCTGATCCCATTTTGTTTCCCTCTCCCCCAAATGCTTTTTGTGACCCAGAGATTCTTCTGTGTTTCTAGTCCATTGATACTATCCTTTCTTGTTTTTCAATATGTTATACAGCCCTCTTTAACCATAACTTGAAAGAATTTCCATCGCATTTGGGTAGAGAAGGCAATACACACATTTATGTTTGCAAATTGTAAGGTATAGAGTTAAACTAGGGTTCATCAAATTCCTGCAAAAAACTTGATAAAAAATATCACTGCCTTTGTGGGTGCGAAAGTCTGTATTACAGCCACTTACCACTGCTGTTGTAGTGCAGAAGCAGCCATAGATTGTATGTAAGCAAATGTAATTGGCTGTGATCCAATAGAACTTTATTTACAAAAATAGGCAGTGCATGTGTGGCCCATCCTAGAAACTGGGGGATTCTCAAACTTATCATCCCTCAGAATTATTGGGAGGTCTTCATAAAGCATGGTTTGCCCTCTGTCCCTCCAGTTGCTGAGAAGGTCCCAGAATTAATATCTCTAATAAAGCACTAGTGACATTTCTGGTCATTGAATAACGCTTTTTGAATGACTTCACATCTTTTTGTTTCTTAAATACCACTATATTAATCATTAATTTATTATGAAAACATTCCTTCTTCATTCATTCATCCAAAAAATATTAAACAAGGCCAGCGAGATAGCTCAGTGGATTAAAGTGCCTACTTAGGCAAGCTTAGGCAAGCACAGGGACTGCGGTTCAATCCCTGGTACCACATGCTGCACCAGCCTTGCCCCCAGGTTGGGCTGAGCTGACCACAGAGTAGGGGTATAGTGGCGCACGCCTGTAATCACAGTGCTGGGGAGGCTGAAAACAGGAAGATCACTATGAGTCTGAGCTGTGTAGTGAGACCCTGTAACAATCAAACACGTTTAAAAAACTAAAAAAAAATATAGTCAACTTACATGAACTTCTAGTACAATATGCCAGGTTCTATAATAGGTTATAAGAATAGTCTCATGAATAAGACAAAATCTCTGTTGTTATGAGTGGGGAAACCAGGCAACCAGACAAACACAAGCACATTTATAAATGTCCAATTGGAGAGTAATCGAAATTGTTAAAGTAAGGCCATATAGAAGAATACAGAGTGGTATAGGAAGAGAACTATTTTAGACAGGATAATTGAATAAAGAGGTGATATCTCAACATAGGGTTTAGTGATGTTGAAGAGGCAATTATGCTCAAATAGAGCATTCCAGTCAGAGGTAATAGCACTTTTGAATACACTTGTGAGAACCAGCTTGTGTTTGAGTAAAAGCAAGACAATGGGATTGGGTCTTATAAGGTTTTCTGATTAATTAATTAATTAATGAAATCACAAAGCTTTTGCTCAGCAAAGAACAGACTGAAGAGACAGCGTTCAAAATTTAAGAAAATCTTTAACCATCTTTCTCAGAGAAGACTAACATCTAGGATATCTAAAAACTAAAAAAATTAATGCTAAAAAGTCGTTCAGTCATAACTAGGTGAATGAATTGAACAGACACTTTTCAAAAGAGGAAATTCAAATGACCAATAAGTATATGAAAAAAATCAGTATCTTCAGCCATCTGGGAAATGCAAATCAACACTACACTGAGATTATGTCTTACCTTGCTCAGAACAGCTATGATCAAAAATACAGGGAAAAAAATGTTCGCAAGATGCTAGAAAAAAGGCACACTTCTACACCATTGATGTGAACTTCCACTATGAAAATTGGAATGGGGCTTTTTACAGAAAACTCCACATGGTGCTACTATATGATTCAGCTACAGCATATTTTAGTAAATACCCTAGGAGATTAAATCTGCATACCACAAGAGATATCTGCATACCAATATGCATGGCAGCACTATCCACAATGGCCAAAAAACAAATCTGGAGATTGTAGTCAGTATTATAACGCAAGACATACTTGAGGTCTCATTTTTTCTATTATATATTTTAATGCCTTCATATTGTTATAAAACATGAATGATTTAAAGCCATAATATCTTCCTAGGATCTTGTGATCTAGATAAGAAAGCAGTATAGCCCAACAGTGAGGGATAAAGCTCTTCAGAGGGAAGGAAAATTTTACCATTTCATTGAAAACAAGAGCATATTCTACAAAGTCTGAAAGAAAGTAACTGCCAACTCAAACATCTAAAAATGCGTTCTGCAATAGTGAAGACAAACTAAAGACATTTCCGACTGAAAACTTTTTCCTTAGCATGAGCGCATTATGTGCCATAAAAAGAACAGTAAAACTGTTACAATTTTTTTTCTTTAGGTAGTGGGAAAGAAAAAAGGATGCAGGCTTGGGGATGTAGAACAGGACAGAAATGTAGGCAAAAGTATAAAGGTTTACAAATCCAATCAGATTAATCTTGAGTGGAGTGTGGAATAGGTTGGGAGATTAATCAAGATGAATCTTGATTCTCCTATCTCCCTTGTGAAAGGCATAGTGTCTCCTCATAAAAGCTACACTTCCCAGAACAAAGGACCTTCACCTCTCTTTCTCTGTATTCTTTCATATATATGGACAATAACATGGCCAGTCTCTGGGCTGGTTTTGCTGAATAGCTGCTCTCCGCAAACCTTTACTCCAGAGCAGGTTATTCTCTGATTCTCAACAAAGGCACCAAAAATATGCTGTAGGAAAGATAGCATCTTTAATAAGTGATGCCAGAATGTATCTGTCTACAGGAGATTGAAGCTTGATTCCTGGCTCTCAACCTGTGCAAAAATCAACTCAAATAATGAATTGAAAACATAAGTATATGAGAACTATGTAGCATTTTGGTTCTCAGCTGTTATCCTAGTTGCCGAATTCAGAGAATGTAGTGCCTTCATTGTTATAAATCTGTAAACAGGCAGGAAGAAAATAAAAAAGCAATGCTCCTGATTGTGCTTGCCCTGTTCGACTTTGACCACTATTATATGCTGGGATTTGGTTAGAGATTTTGTTAACAAATAAACTCATCCCTCAAGCTTTTGCACTGTTTATCCCACTGTATAAATTAATGTTTGCCTTTCATAGTAATAGAATTTTGATTTACAAGGGTAGGAGTACTCTGTTTTGTTTTGTGGAACTGGGGATTGAACTCAGGCCCTTGCGCTTGCCAGGGAAGCACTTATTCCACTGAGCCATCTCCCCATCCCAGTAGAAGTACTCTGAAGAATGAAATTGAAGAGGCCAGCAGAAAATAGAAAAATATCTTTCATTCCTGGCTAGCAGAACCAATATAGTCAAAATTGCTATATTTCCACAACCATTGTATAGATTTGATGAAATCCCAACCAGAATACCAATAGTATTTCTCTCAAAATTATAGAGAAAGCAATCACAAAATTCATATTAAACCAGAGAAGATCCAGAATAGCAAAAACAAGGGCAAAACAAGGAACATCACAATCCTGGACTTCAAGATATACTACAAAGCTACAGTGATATAAACAGCATGGTACTGGCTAAAACAGACTCATGGGTCAATGGAATAGAAACAAATTCAGGTATATTCATCTACCTGATCTTTTACAAAGGGGCCAAATACTTTCAGTGGAGGAAAAGATAGCCTTTTGAACAAATGGTGCTAGGAAAACTGGCTGAAGTTTGAGCCTATATCCATGTCTCTCACCATGCGCTAAACTAAAATCAAAATGGATCGAAGATCTAAATATTGAAACAAAAGCCCTTAACTGGCTAAAAAATGAAATAGGTAAAACTCTTGAATACGTAGGCATAGGCAAGACTTTCTGAACATAATCTGAACCACATAAGAAATAATACTGAGAATCAGCAAACAGGATCACATGAAATTACAAGCCTTCTGCACAGCAAAGAGAACTGCTAATAGAGTGAAAAGATGGGGACATTTCTTTTTTCCAGTTAATCCTCAAAGTACTATATCTAAAATGAACAAAGAACAATGACCATAAAATATTCCTCCTAAATTTAAAGGCCCAATCAAAAAATGAGTGTCTGAAAGGAACAGACCCTTCTCAAATGAAATAGTGCAAAGAGCCAATAGACACATGAAAAAATGTTCAACTTTGCTGGCCAATCAAGAAATGCAAATTGAAACAACACTGAGATTCCAGGTCACTCCAGAAAGAATGGCTACCACCAAGAAATCAACCAATAACAAATTTTGGTTAGTCTGTGGGGAAAAAAAAGGAACCTCTTTTCCTTGTTGATGAGAGCATAAACTGATACAACCACTATGGAAGTCAGTATAGAAGTTCCTCAAAAAACTAAAACTAGAAATTCCATTTGATTCAGCTGTTCCCTTTCTAGATATCTTCCTGAAGTAGTTAAAGATGTCTGATTACTGTGATTTATACATGCTAGTGTTTCTAACAGGGGAATTCGTAACAGCTAAGTCTTGGAAGCAGCCTTATCCCTCAACAAATGAATGGATAAAGCAACTATGATATTGATATGAAATGGAGTACTATCATGCCATAAAGAAGGATAAACTTGAGTCATTCACAGGAAAATGGATGCACCTTGAATATGTACTGTTAAATGAAGTAAATAAGACACAAATATTTGAACATGATATGATTTGTTTAATGTGAGAAGCCTCACAGATAAATAATGTACAAGATAAAAGATAGGCAATTGGGAAAAAAGAGAAAATGTTATTGTAATCCAACATGGACAATGTCTCTAAAAGAGCACATTAATTTAATAAAATTGTCTTACTTGTTTTTAAAAATACTTTTGTGCCTGTTGGTCTGGCTGTTAATCTGTGTAGTAGTTGATCAACTGTGTCAATTTGGGAAGTTAAAAGCTTAGCTAAATCAGCTCAGCAATTCTATTCCCTTGGGTGTGAAGACCCCGCCCTAGAGTGACTCATCACTTAAAGGATATAAAAGGAAATTGAGGAGGGCTGGAGTGTTCCATTTCCTCTGAGGAGCACCTGTCTTCGAAGACAGCTTGGACCTTGTTTCCTGGCTTCTGCCTTGGATCCTTCATCCTTCTGTTGCAGACTCACAGCCTCCTGTAACAGACCACTCAGCCTTCTGATATGGACTTACACAGAACACTGCAGTGAGCTCCAGAGCTTGGACTGAATCCTTCAGGCTCCAGTGTGCGGAAGCCCTCTGAGCTCACCCGACTCAATCTTATACATTTGTACATTTTGTGTTATATCTGTTCCTCTAATAAAACCCTGATGGATACAATCTGTATTTATGACAATTAACTAGATAAGGACTCATAAAATAAGTGAATGTGATGCTTGCAAAAGAAGTTTAAAATGAGCAGAAAGGGAAAGGTAAACAAATAATTGAGATGTGTTATGTACTTGCAGCCAGCCCCACAATGAATATACTCATTTTTCTTATGGCTTGTTTCTAAATGTCCCCAGAAAATCTCATGTGGCCAGGTTGAGCTTTTTCAAAAGTGGCTGTATCTAGTGTGTGAGAGTGGGATTGAGGCTCTAGGATTAAGGGTGTGAGTGCTACCTGCCCTGAGTAACCTGAATAAGACAAAAGGGATAGAAAGAGCTGCGGTTGTTCCTTGTTGCCTTGTTGCCTTTTGCCTTCTGGATGCCACAGACTGCATCTCCTCTGAGATGTCCATCTGCCGTGTGCCACCCTGCCTTGGAGCCGGCCAACTAAGGACTGAAGCCTCTAGGAATTGTAATCCAAATAAACTCTTCCTCCTTTAACTTTGGGTGTCAATTATTTTTCCTCAACAAAGAGAAAAGTAACTAGGATAACTAGGTACCACAAACATGCACTAATAAAAACAAAAACCAAAACTCAAAAGAGGGTGTGTTTGACACCATTTCTCAAAGCCGTGCACTTGGCATGTGCCAATCACAGTAACATGGCCATCAGTGCCCATAAATTTAGTTTCTGAATTCTCTGGATCTCAGAAGATTGGGTCCAGTTCCTTCTTAATCCAGTTGAGGAGCAGGGGAGTCTTGATTCTGAGGCCATCAGGTTCTTCACCATTGCAACTTTAGTATTTGGGCTTCAGTGTTGTTTAGGAATACAAGAATTTGCTGAGGGAAGGCTCATGGCAGTGGGGTCATGCCTCCAGGGGAGAGATTAGAACATTCACGTAACCTCATCATTCTCTTCCACTTCAGTAATTTTAAAACTGCAGAAACCGGCAAGTTGTTCTTGGCACCATTAAAATGGGCAGCCATGAATAATTCTGGCGGTGTGACACTCACCAGCAGTAATGGGGAGAGCCCCTGAGGAGCCTCAGGGGGAGAAATAGCACAGGCAAAGGTACTGGACTTCAGCTTCGTTTCACAATGCAATGACCACAGTCGGTGCTTTATTAATTATTCAAGCACAAGATTATTTTCAAGAAATAAAAGATGGAATAACCTTTTCATGTTAGTCTTTTTTTTTTTTTTTTT
>NW_004524857.1:1748561-1754287 GCF_000260255.1 Octodon degus
AATCTCCAAACCCCACACCATCCCTTAGCAACTGAGATTTTTGTAAACATCATACAATGTACAGAATGCACCCTCTGAGGGTTTTTTTTGTTTGTTTCTTTTGTTTTCGTTGATAAAGTTGTTCCTTCTGTAGAATCCATCATTCTCCTTCATAACATTTCCTTTTTTTAAAAAAAATGTATTTGGTATAGGGTCTACAGGGTCTCATTACACAGATCTGACTCATAGTGATCCTCCTGTTTATACCTCCCACGCACTGGGATTATAGGCCTGTGCCACCACACCCAGTCTCAATTGCCATCTCAGCAAATCCCTGGGGTGGGGCTGGCACTGCAGGCCCAGGGATTTAACCCACGGCCTCTGCATCTTCCTAAGCAGGTGTTTTAATCCCCTGAGCTATCTGGCCGGCCCTCATAACATTTTCTTTATGCCACTCAAACAAAAATAGTCCCAGATATCCCATCCTAAATACTTTCCTTCCCTCATTTTTCAGTAGCTTGCCTCTTTGATGATCTACATTTGAGAATTTATTATCTCTGTCCTGGGATATTGCAGCTGTCTTAAATTTTAAAAATATTTTCCAACTTGTTTTTATCCTTTGGCTCCCATCATCAAATTCACCTCTCAGAGTCTACAGTTAGATATTTCTAAAATGCAACTGATGATGTTAAACCTCTGTCTGAAGTGTTCAGTAGCTCCTATACTCCCTGAAGGACAAAGCTCAGACATAGTTTCATGCTATGCAATGACTTTGATGGTATAGCTGCTTTTTTTCTTTATTTCTTTTTTATATTTTTAAAATTATTTTATTGAGAAACAAATAGAAATGAGACAGTTTCAGAACTGATTACTACCATATTGTTGTCTTAGTGGTTATTCATTGTATAAGATGCAGACATGATATGCTGTCGACAAACACTATTAGAACAAAAGTTTCTGTTCAATGAATTAAGAGAATGCAGCTATATATCTATCCTAACTATTTTGAGTATACAGATACAAAATGGTCATTCATTTGTATCCCCCTATTTTGGTTAGTTTTGTCAGAGAAGGGCATGCTATTTTCATTTCAATATTTAAATATTGAAAATATTCCAATATAGTCCAGTAGTCCATAATAGTAATAGGTATTCCGTAAGACTGGCAATGTCAGAAGTTGTTATCTCGAGCCTTTTACAGCTCAGCATATTAATATGGCTTTATTTTTTATACTTTGCTTTTATACTTTTCTGCTGGATGGTTAAGACCAAGATAGAACAAGACCTATATAACAAGAAATATAACTTTTATATCTGATAAGGTCAGTCAAATCCCCTCAGGATTTTCCCCCGTCCTCAGGATTTATCTTGAAACCCTGTACCGCAGTTTGTAGATCTTTTGTAAGTGTCAGCTATGTGGATGAGTCACAGCCATTGCTTGTCCAATTTGCTCTCTGTGAAAACCTGAGAGAATGTTTTCTCTCCATGTGACTCTCCTTAGGCACACTCTGCATCAATCAATCACTTTCATCTTTGGCCCCATAATCTCCTTGATCAGAAAATCTGGGACACAACTGAGTTACATGATGTTATAGTTCAGGATCTCCTATGTCCTGAGTCTTCACTGACCTTGCAAGGCTAGGGCTGAAATGTTGGCTGTCCTTGCAGCCCTTCTTTTTTCTCTAATTTTTTGGTCTGCAAACTTGGGTTGTTAACCCTGTAAAAGAGAGAGCTGGATTTTTTTTTAACCTAAGCTGGCATTTCTTCTGCAAACTCCGTTGCAGCTATTAGTCTGAATTACATTTCCTAGCACATTGCCTCATACCTACCCTCCCATTTTCACTGAAAGACTCCTGTTTATGCTTTTTAAAAAAATTTTTATTTATTTATTTATGTGTGTGTGTGTGTGTGTGTGTGTGTGGCCAGCTCAGCCCACCAGGGGGCGGGATGGCTGGCATGTGGTGCTGGGGGACTGAACCGCGGTCCCAGTGCTTTGCTAAGCTTGTTCTAAGTAGGTGCTTTAGACCACTGAGCCATCTCACCAGCCCCGTTTATGCTTTTAACACCCAACTCAAGTAGTTTTTGTTTTCCTGGACCAATTCACAACTTTCTATCTTTCACCTTTAGAGCACAGCTAGTCATTCTCTCCTTAGCAATGCTGGTAAACTCAAAATCCATTGCTCATTGAAATTTTTCTTTTCTATGAGACTGAGAGTAGAGCCTAGGTCATCTCTATTTTATTGTTTTCTATCTACCACTGGCCTGGTATACAGGAGGTTCTTTTAGATGTTGCTTGAGTAAAAGGAAATCCAAGCTTATTCCTAACTACTCATTCTTTTTGAGATAACATCTATTGTTTTCTTCTGCTTATGACAATACTAACCCCATGAGTGGAAAAATTTACTTTTAATTTTTTAAAAATTAATTTTATTGAGAAACAAATAGTAATGAGACAGTTTCAAAACAGATTAGTAGGACAGTTCCAATAATTAATACATTGCATATTGTTGTCTTCGTAGTAATTCATAGTATAAGATGCAGACATGATATCCTGTCAAACACTATTAGTACAAATTTTTCTTCTAATTGAATTAAGAGAAAGTAGCTGTATATCTATGCTATTTTATATATACAGATACAAAATGGTCCTTCATTTATATCCCCCTTTTTTTTTGTTTAGTTTTGTCAGAGATGGGTATTCCATTGCCATTTAAATATTGTAGGTGCATGAATTAAGCAAAATAATCCATTATAGTCCAGTAGTCCTTAATAGTAGTGGGTTATCGTAGGACTGGCAATGTCAGGAGTTGTTGACTTGAGCCTTTTACAACTTAGCATGTTATGTTCCATGTTGTGTCTAAGATGCCTGATATTCAGACAGATAGTGAGGTTAAGCTCAACGCCTATGTTATAGGGTAATAATATCATTAAGCTTCTCTTTTTTTTCCAGTTGTTCTTTTTTTTTTCAAAATTTTATTGATAAACAGATAGCAATGAGACAGTTTCAAATCAAATCGGAAGTACAGTTTCAACAAATAACACACTGCATATATTCTTCTTAGTGGTTAATTGCTGTACAAGATGCGGACTTGAGATGCTATTTACAAACACCATTAGAACAAATCATTCTATTCATTAAGAGAATGCAACTATATATCTATCCTAACCACTTTGAATACCCAGATACAAAATGGACATTCATCTGTCTACCCCATTTTTTTAAGTTCCGTTATTGAATATTATAGGTGTGCAAACTCAGCAAAGTATTCTAAAAGAGTCCAGTAGCCCATAATAGCATTGGGTCTTCTGTTTAACTGGCAATGTCAGAAATTATTGACCTGAGTCCCCCACAGCTCAACATAACAGCATGGCTTTACTTCCTATATTTCGTCTTCATACTAAGCTTCTCTTCTGATGGAAAAAATTTAGAAGAACTTTAGATCCAAAGAGTGAATTTAAAACTAATCTGCATATAAATCATGCAGATGTTTCGGGCCTTTCTCGTAAAGCCCTTGTAGAATCTCTTTCTCTTATCACTGGAGGTTACCAAAGAGGTATAGTTTGTGTTTCCGAACAGGCTTCTTATTGTTATCATGGCTAACAGAGATAGGGCCTCAATAACCAAGCCAGAACTCCACTGTTTTCCCTGAAATTTTCAGTGAGGATCCATTTCTAGTTGGAACTCTGCTTCTAAGCTGCAGCTTCTTTGACATTTCTTACCAGGAAGTTTGGAACTCGATTTCTCCTTCCTAGCAATGGAGAAGATGGCGCCTCGCTGTGGAGGTGAGAGCGCAGGCACTTGATGGCTTTACTCAGAGTTGGTGATGACAGTGTGCTATGTCACGTGGTCTCACAGAGCCTCTTCTTCAATCTGATTAGCAATTGCAGGACCTGGTTCTCTTATGATGGTTTCTCAAAGGCACCACCGTTTGCCATCTCCTGATCTCAGCTCCTTTCCTCATTATCTGCAAATGTGTCTCTATGCCTAAACTCCAAGAGTGTACCACTCAAATGCGTACCTGAGGGCCCCTTTACCACCTCCATGTAACAATGACTATTCATCCTTTGTAACAGACAAGAAAATAAACTAGACTCTACTCCATGGGTGTGCTAATTGCTTTTTCTAATTTATGCCATTAGCTATTGCTCTTTTTGAAGTAATAATAAGTGGTCTACTTCTGTAAAAGACAAGGCTTGTGATTACTTCTGCTAGCTATAAAACATCAGTAAAGCACAGAGCTGGGATAGCAAGTTCTTACAGTTGTATGGTTTGTTCTTTTAGGAGCTGGTTAATGGTATGCTTTTGCCATGTGTTAAAGTTATTCCAGTTGAGTGGTATATGACTCAAGAAGGGATTAAGTTTACCTTTTATTTCTGGCTGAGTTTTTTTTGCCTTGATGTTATTTTGTTGATTTACTTGTGTAGACAAAGTATGTGTTTTTGAAATATGAGTCTCAATGAACACAACTTGGTTACATCACAATACAAATTCTCTAACAACCACCATCCTGTATGTCTTAGTCACTTTCCTCATTGCTGAGACAAAACTACTCACACCTACAGCTCAAAGGAGGGGAAGTGTATTTCGGCTCATGGCTCTTAGAGGATTCAGTCCAGAGTCAGCTGGACTTCCTTCCAAGCAGGAAGGATATGGGAGAAGCATCTGGCAGAGGAAAGCTGCCCACATCATAGCTGCCAAGAAGCAGAGAAGGGAGAAAAGATCTTTCATGCCCCAAGTTATTCACCTCTTCTGACCAGACTGCAACTTCTCATAGCCTTCTTCACCATGGATTCATTAGTGGATTAGCCCCGAAGGGGATGACATTCCTGTGATTCAATCATTGTCTAAAAGCTCCATCTGAGGCATTTGGAGGCCATTTCAGATCCAGAGTGTGCCACTGTATCTCATAAATATGTACATTTATTATGTGCTAATCAAAAAATTAAAAAAAAATTTGATATAGAATTGCTGCCCTGATTTAATCATTAAACACACTATTATCATACTATATCCTATAAATATGTACAATTAAATACTAATAAGTTTTCAAAACAATAGAATTTTAAGGAGAATAGAAAGCCATTAATCATGAACACAGAATATATCTGTGTCGTAGATTTGGATTTTTTTTCATGGCCATCATGTCTGTGCAATGGATTGGAACTTCAAGGACTTTTCTATTATTTAAAATGCCATCTGGTCTAACAAATCGGATGCTTTGTTTAGGTTAACTAAAAATAGAAAATGTACTACACATTAGTAATTACTTCAGGCTTTGAATCAAATCTGCAAGGAAATACATACACTTCAAACTTATACATAAATGAAGAAATACATTAAGATTCTCAAATAGTCATTTTATTAACAAATACAAATTTGAGATGTTAGTGGTAAAATATATCATCTTGAACAAAGGTGTGCATAGATAGTATAGCAATTTTTTTTTTTTTTTTTTTTTTTTTTTTTTTTTTTTGTGGAACTGGGGGTTGAACTCAGGCCCTTGAGCTTGCCAGGCAAGTGCTTATTCTACTGAGCCATCTCCCCAGCCAAAAGTTTTTTTTTTTTTTTTTTCAGTTTACTAAACGTGTTGTCTCTTAGATCTTGTATTAAAACCTATCTCCTTTCTGTGTGGGACAAGTTGAAACCAGCAAAATTGCCTTATAATTTTTCCACTTTGATTCTGCTGTTCACACAGGGCACTTCCAGGTCTGTAGTTGCAGGAGGGAGATGTTCCTTAGGGCAGGGGA
>NW_004524857.1:1754387-1756709 GCF_000260255.1 Octodon degus
TACAAGGACAATGATTGGAAGGAAAACAGCTATCATAAAAGTTGGAGGTGTATACCACACAAATTGATTTGTATCTATCCATTTATTCCAGGCAAAAATCAAGGCATGCATTGTGCCCAGTAGGAGGGAAACAATTCCAAGGTTGCTCTACAAAATAAAGGAAATGTTCTCTCAGTTAGGATTGTTATTTATTTATTTATTTATTTATTTATTTATTTATTTATTTAACGGAACCAGGGATTGAACTCAGGCCCTTGTGCTTGCTAGGGAAGCACTTATTCCACTGAGCCATCTCCATGGCTCAGTAAGAATTTATTTTACCCTAGCTCATTTGGATCTGTTCTGTTGCTTGGAAATCTTTTTATTCATTTAGGATTTTTTTCCCTAACAATTCTCAACAATGTCCATTCATATTTTTCCTTTCTTAACATTTTGCTTTTGGGTGGTGTTTTTGTCTTCAAGCTAAATTGAGAAAATTCACAATCTTTTTTTAGTCTCAGGTGATCAACAGTCCTATTTTTCTTTTCTCTGCCATTCTGCTCATTTCTTTTACGATATTTATTTTGGGTGCTTATCTCATGTACATGTGCTATAATTCTATCAACAGACATCTAAAATCAGGAACTATACCTTACTCATCACAAAATTTCTGCAAAATTAGCATGGTTTGCTGCATGTATTACATGCTCAACGTGAACTGGGAGATTGGCCAAAGGTCACTGCAAAGGTCAGTTTGACTTCAGTGATCCTTATCAATGATGACAGCAGGGAATGCAATTCCTACTGATTTTGGTAAGTGAACAGTGAAGTGAATAAACTTGGACTATATTTTTTAAAAGTCAGACATTCTGCTAAAATGGAAAAACACTGGAAATGGTTCCAATGTTTGAACAAAATATAAATCTAGTGATGCGAAGAAAAATTTCAACTTGCATTGCAATACTTTGGCATCATAGTGAAAGGTTGCTTACAAATAGTTGTTCACCTATATAATTTTAAAGCATTTTGACAAAACCTTTTCTAGATAACATTTGGCTTCTGTTCATTTTACTTGAAGTAATGATTGGCTTGCCAGAATCAATCTAACTCACAATCATTCCACTGTACTCTTAAGCTCCAGTGAATACTATCACATAGATAACTTTAAATTTTCAGGTATTAATCTCCAAGGTAAACTGTAGTATAATCATCTGTTTAACTGTAAATGAAAAATTTCTAGGTTACTGAATGAAAAATGCATGACTGCTTGAAGATTAATTTCGGCCCACCTGTATTGTGTACTTACTCTGAGCCAGAGTATGTACAGTGGGATGGACTCAACCATCAGGATGCTGTGCGTGAATCCCTACTTAAATAAATAAGTGGTGCTCAGCGTATATGGGACAGGCAAAGCAATGCAAGGTGAAATGATTGCATGAAGAACACAGAACACCAGTAGCTATAAGGCCAAACATGAAACACTGTAAAACACTTTGCTTCGACAATGTAGTACCATCTTTAAATCACACTTGAATACTGTAGATGGAGAGACAGTTTCCAGCCTGAGCAGATGGCATGGGAAAGTGTCTGCTGGAAGCAAGTATGAACATGTACAAAGCATAGTGGGGAATTCTGATGCTGTGGAAATTTTCAAAGATGTCCACTCATAAAAGTTAATTTATGTAATTTAAAATATTTTGGCAGTGGTATGGTGGAATTAAATTGAGTCTTTTGAATGTTGCCAGGCATGGGTACTCTTCTGGATTCTACTACACTGTACCTTTTAAGTATAATCTCCCACTAGGAGATAAATTCCAGTAAATTTGATATAGCTCTGAATTTTAGAAATGTTTAGAATCTTCAAATGAGTAAGCTATCCAAAACATAACCTGGAAAAAGCAGCTTTCAAAATTAGATATTAGAATACTTTTGTTCAATAAAACTCCTTATTTCAAGGAGAAACTTTATTTTTCTTTTCTATCTCTACGAAGCTGTGTATCTTAAAGGGATGACTAAGTCTGGGGATATGTATAAGAATATAAGAATATTTTTATTTTGGGGGAACTAGTAGAAGATGGATATCCCTAAAGCATCACATTTATAGTTAAGTTATTACTTGGGCAGTGAATTGTCTAACAAATTTAAGTGTTAGAATATTTTTCTTTTAGTAATGTCTTTTATTTATGTCTGCAAAACACATTCTATTTAGAAGCAACAGGGAAAAGAAGAAAATATTAATTAGAACAAGTATAGAATGCTTACTATTGAAAACATTGGTTATTTTTTATGGCATAAAGTCAATGTACTTTATGTTGAAGCACAAAAAGATATACCTCTCTGAGG
>NW_004524857.1:1757514-1763500 GCF_000260255.1 Octodon degus
ACCTGTTGGTATGCCCAGTTTAGCAACTTGTATCTGTAGGATCGTCTCATTGGATAAGATAGACTATAAATTGCATGCAGTACAGCAAAAAAGAAACTGAGAAGCCCAAACTGCTTTCTTGTTAACATCCACTTATCTAACCAAGGTGGAAATTTCTTATATTTGGTTCCATTATGAAGCTGCACAACTGCTGCGATCACACCTGGCAAGTAAACCAAGGCCAAGAGAGTGATGGAAACCATTGGCAAGACTTTGTTGATGACCAGGATTGGAATTTTATAAAAACACTGTTGATGGGAAGTTACTAAAGGGTGAATGATTTCCCTCAAGAGAGTGTAAAGAAAAGTCAGTGATGACACAACAGCAGCTATTTTAATTGGCAAACACCACTGCACAAAGAGTTCCTGTCTGTGCTGAAGTTCCAAGGGACAATCAAATTCGTTAACATGGGCAGTTTGTGGCAAAGGCAAAAGCACAGGTCTTTTCAGCATGCTGGTCTCTTCCACATCCTTAGTCTACAAAGGAAAGGAAAGAAGCATCTTAAAACTAAACGAGACAATGGGACTTTTCCTAATCTAATTTCTCATTGCTCACTCATTGTGCTTCCCAGTGATCAGGGCATTCGGAACCTTGCCTTTGGATACAGGTTAGCTGACAGCATAGTTTATGTAGCACTGACCAAAGGTGCACTTGACTATTTTGGGCTTCTTCATTAATTTCTGTTATTTGTATTTAAGAGAAAAGAAATAAATTCTGCAAATATCTCCAAGGGAGCTTGGGCAATTTTATTTTGAAGATGCAAAATAATGGAATAAGGAACTGGGAAGCCAGAGTTAGAAAATAAAGTTTTAAACAGTGTACTAATCTTTGGTAAAAACAACAAATTTGAAAACTATGGTAGTTGTTTTTGCTTAATCATATTTTTATTACTTCATGGACAACTCTCTACAAAGCACTAAAGAGGCAATTCCGTACTAGTTCAAATACAAAGGGTCATGAATATCATTAATATTTGATAAAACATATAACTTACATTATGTAATCTTCCATTTTAATTTTATAGTTCTAAAATAACTCATTTGTCTACTGGTAGACAAATATCTATCAGAAGGTATAAAAGGCTATACAACCAGCTAAATTCCAGAGATAACCTATTGCCCGGTTCCATTTCTAGGTGGTCAATAATTTAAAAGCAGGTTGAAATGAATAATCTATCATTTCCCCAAATGACTGAAAAATGGAAAAGAAAAAAGACTCAAAATTCACTTCTCACTCAGCATGCTATCCCTTATCTTTGTGACTACAGGTGAAGCCAGAACATTTTTGTGCTTGAAATGATGGTAGTGATTATCATTTTCGTTTCATTTTATGCACTGAAAATATAATTTACACAGTTGTCTATAATCTTCAGTGTTTAAAAATGACCTCTCCTGGCATTCAAATTTTACTTGAGGTAATAAATCACTGTTATGGCCAATGCTTTTTCTAATTACTTCATCTAGAAGGATACAGCTTCTAGCATTTCTCCATGTTAGGACAATCTACCTATAATCTTCTGAGATCAATTTTCTGGTTAAGAGTTAAGAATTATGGAACTGCAAATAGGATAGTTACATTGAAAACTGAAAATGACTTTGTTTTATGCACATAATTTCTTTGGCAGGCATGTGCTTGTAATTTCTTAATTATGTTTCCTTTTAAAATAAGTAAAATAATGTTCTTTTCTTTTTTTCCCATTATTTAGGACAGGGTCTACAGGGTTTCACCACAGAGATTGAACTGGTAGTGATTCTCCCATTTTCAGCCTCCTAAGTGCTGGGATTACAGGCACGTGGCACCATGCCTAGTCTAAGTAAAACAATTTTCATTAAGTCTGTCCTTAAAGTAACTCAGAAAGGTAAGAGTTTGGAATGAAAATTTTCTGCTACTTTTTGAGTCAAGTACTGTGGTAAAAACATTTAATTTCATAGTTGACCAAAAGTGGGACAAATGATTCTTATCCGAAAATGAATGCAATTGGTTAAACAGTGAATCATCCATTTAGTTGGTGATCTTTTGGTAAGCTGCCACAGTGCCTGCTTATAAAAGTCCTGATATATGGACATTGATAGCCTTTTCTTTTCTTTCTAAACTTAGATCCATAGACCACTAGGGACAATCTGAAGGACCTGGAAGACCATCTATTCTAATTCTTCTATTTTGTAAAAAATCCAGGCTAAGTCTTTGACAAAGAAAGCAGTGTTTCTCTCACATACATCACCCTGCCTTTTAGTATGGGATTTGTGACAAGAACCTGAGTGCAGAAATCTGCAGACAGGTGAAAGCTGCTCTTGCACTGGGAGATACAGAAAGGGATTTGAATCACGCTTATAGATTTCTAATTATTAAGAATGTTTTATTGTACCAAGTAGTCATCATCTTCTAGGCTTTTAGGCTTCATTTGCCAAAGATTTCCTTGGTTTGGGATATCATTTCTGTTCTCCATTAATTCTATGAAACAGTATGGGGTCAGCCACCTACAAAAATAAAAATAATAACTTCTTTATATAAATAGAATATATGTATATATACTATTTATAACAGTACAGTATTGCATAGGATACTATGATTTATTCACTTAAAGAGTAGTGTGAGAGAGAAAATGCAATTAAATTCAGCTGGGGAGATAAGCTCAGTGGCTTAAGTGCCTGCCTGCCTGGCAAGCACAAAGTCCCTAGTTTGATCCCTGGTACTGCCCTCCCACCCCCTCCCCCCCGCCCAAAAAAAAGAAATGACGTACAATTAAGTTCAGATAGTGACTACTTTACACATTAATCCTGTTTTTTTTTTTTTTTTCCGGAAGCAGGGATTGAACTCAGGCCCTTGAGCTTGCCAGGGAAGCACTTATTCTACTGAGCCATCTCCTCAGCCCCTAGTTTACACATTTAAAGTGTCTCAAATCAATATAACTCATGTCAGTAGTAAGTGCTTTTCTTTGCCCAACTAAGCATGTACTATTTGTCTGTAAGAAATAGAAGATTCAGACCTACCTTTCCAAAACTTTAACTCCATGTTCTTGTTTAGAGGTAAGGAGAATTAGACACCTATCTTCTGAGAGGAACAGTGGTATCAAGGGAGGTTAGTAGTAGCTGATATGAAATTACTCTTCAGGAAGTTGTATGCTTAATAGACTTTGGAGGGTGGCTGAAGTCTGGAACAGTCATTAATTTATTTTATGGGGAAGTGTTTATGTTTCAGACAATGAACAGAACAGATGGTATCAGTAGGGTGAACCCTGACAGTGGCACAAAGGACTAAAATCTTATACTTTCGGAGTGCCAACTGTCCCATCAGAGCACAGGCTTGTCAGCAAGTGCATGTCTAGTGAGGGGTTGCGTTGTGCTCAATCACTGACATGCCACTGTGCCAAACCTTTTACCAGATAGAGGAATCTTTTCCTTAATGATCTCCACGGGGCCTAATCTAAGCTTGGTATAAACTTGCTGTTTTTAGGGACAAGAAACATGATGTCATAATATTAATCACTGTGTTTGTTATTCCTAAATTCATTTCTAGAGGACTATTACGCAACTTGTGAAATTCAGTGAGAAAAACAGATCAGATCGATGCAGAGCATTCCAAGTAGTTCTGAATTTTCGTAAGTGGCAATATCTTCTTTAGTAGAATGTTGTTTCTGGGAATAACTTAAAACACTTAAACATTCTCCAAGTTTTAAAGGTCAGATAGTCTCAAAGAATAAGGAGAAGCCACCTTTACAAAATACCAACATATTCTTATCTGTAACATTATCTATTATGGAATTTCAAGACAAACACAATGATGATGATCATTTGAGTTGAAAGCCCCCAATCTATAAACGCCAAATCTGAAATGCTCTGAAAATCTCAGCATTTCTGAGCACTGATATGATGTAACAAGGGGAAAATTTCAGGCCTGATTTTGAGTGATGGGTTACAGTCAAATTATAGGTGTGTCAAGAATATTGTATGAAATTATCTTCAGACCATGTGCTTAAGGCATATATAAAACCTGAACAGAATTTATGTTTAACCTGGGATTTCCTCCTCAAGATATTTCACATGTACATGCAAATATACCAGAATTAAAAAAAAAAAAGCAAGACAAACTTCAAATCATTCTGATTCTAAGCATTTTGGATAAACTTTTTTTGTTTGTTGTTTTGGTTTGTTCACATTCTTTTGGCACTTTTTTTTTCCTGATTTTATTTGGAGAAATGCCCTGCTTCCATCCAGTACAGTTCCAGGAAGCTGCCAATTACAGCAAACTCTCGCCAGCTAGAGTTTTCTACTTCCCAAATCACTGTGATAGGCTCAGCGAAGACACACAACCCTAGCTGATCAGTGACAGTTTTTCTTTGATATTTACACCTAGAAGTAGAATAGAAAAGAAATGCCTTTAACCTGTTAGTTGGAATAACATGAGAAATTCATGGTTTTTCAAAGCCATGACAGAGAAGCTGAACAAGAACTGAAGAAAGACACAGAGGAACTCTGGCAGCGTACTTTGAGGATTTAGAAGCCCTGTTACCAGGCCCTGTGCTCCTCCATTACACACTCCCTTTTTGTGAATTAATGTGAATTGGGTTTTGGAAGAATTCTGGGCAGAGCACATGCCAATCATCAAGTACTTGTGAATTTAATTCTACATACATTCTAACAAGAGAACTGAGATTTCAGGCCTGCTCTAGAGAAGCTGACGTTCTACCCTTAGGAGGCATTATACTGTGTATCTGTTATTTTCATAAACATTATAAACAGAATAGTTTGGGAGAGTAGGGGATAGAACATCATCTACTGTAATCAAACACTTGAAATAATTCCCTATATAGAGTTAAAGCATGTTTTATTTCTGCGAGTTTCAGTATGGCAAAGAAATTAACATATACACCTATATTTATTCAATATTAATTAATTAACTAACTATATTGTGAACAATGGGGCAGGGAGATAGCTCAGGGGCCTAAGCACCTGCCAGGCAAGCAAAACGTCCTGAGTTCAATCCACAGGATGGAAAAAAAAAAAAGGAATCCTAACTATATTGTGAGTAATGATGTCAAACAGTGGGAATACAAAGCTAAACAACATAAAGCCTCCGTTCTCAAAAACTTTGAAGTCTAGAAGGCAAACGTTTCAGCAAGTGGCTGCAGGGTGTGGTGATATATTGGAAAGGACACAGGAAAGGAAAGACACACGATGAACTCGCTCTTCTATACTAGGCCTGGGGCACCTACAAGTTGGCGTGTTTGCAGACTGACCGAGGGCAGACTGAGCAGCGCTGAGGAGGTTTTCAGCCCCTGTCTGGTGCAGGACAACAGCTACAGTCTGCAGGATGCAGACAGCCTGAAGTGCAAGACCAGACACCCGTCTGTGGCAATGAGGGAGAGCACTGTCCATGTGGCCACAATCGACTTTGTGCACAGAAACCACGAAAATAAAATAGCAATCACATGAAATAATTTGGTTTCCATCAGACAGTAGTCAAAATAGCCAATAGGCAGCCAACCAGCCAACCAAGCAACCCAACAGGAAACTGCACAATGTTGTTAGAACTCCAGAATTCTATCCAACATGATTCTTTCTTTCTTCCTTCCTTTTTTTTTTTTGGAACCAAGGATTGAACTCAGGCCCTCGTGCTTGCCAGGCAAGCGCTTATTCTACTGAGCCACCTCCCCAGCCCCCAGATTATTTCTGATGTGCCGTCTTTCTGTACCAGGACAGCAGGCCTGGTGTTCCTGCTAAATATTGACACAGCCCAACTGACTCATGTTTATGACCAACTTTGAGCCTAAGAAGAAAACCAGTAACTGGGCTACACTGTGGGTTGCGCTGGGTTCCCAGGCTTCTAGACTTTCAAGCGCACACTCGCCTTCTGCTTTTCCACAGTTCACTCCATGGAGGACAGTTTACTTCACTATGCTGTGTGTTTCTTTTTTTGTTCGTCTCCTTTTTTTTTTTTTTTTTTTTTT
>NW_004524857.1:1764227-1765565 GCF_000260255.1 Octodon degus
CCCGTCACACTCCACGCGCACCGCCCTGGAGCGCGGCGACCTGTTCTCACGAGCTCAGCACCGCCCAGCACCGCCTCTGCGAAGTGCCTGGTGTTCACAGGCCAGGAATCCGGGTCAGTCAGTCCCTGAGAGTGACTTGGACCCCGAATTGTCCCAATGCTGTACCCCAAACTTCACAGAGCCCACTCCCCCGCTGAGCAAGTCCAGCCCCACACGGCTTCTTTCCTGCACCCCGGCGAACGCAGGCGGCTTCCCGTATTTTGGCCCAACCCAGGGTTCCAAACTCACAGCCGAGTCTCAGTTTTAAAGTTTAGAGAGAATCAGGTTGGATCCTGGCGCGGAGGGGTGTCCAGACCCGCGTTGCAACATCCAGGGATTTCAGGGACCGCATTCCCAGAGCTGCCCGATGAAACAGCGCAAAGGAAAACACGCTCAGCCGTACTCACCCCTGACTCATAGCTTGGGCGCCAAGGACGTTGGTGGTTTTAGTTGTGCCTGTCTTTTTTGTAATCCTTAACTTTTCCCACGTGTTGGTAAAGCCTTTGGAGGCTCACATTACCGTGGACTGACACCTGGTGGCCGAAATAGACTCTCACACTTTCAGTGAAATTAGGAAATAGGGCAAAAATTTAAACCAAACCAAACCGAACCGAACCGAACCGAACCGAACCTAACTGAACCGGACCCCCCTTCCCCCCCGTGTGTGCTTGCAGCATTGACTACAAAGATGCAGGCAAACGGTTAGGTCTGCCTAAACATTCTTGAATTTTTTAAAGTGCCCACGAATCTTAAGCGGTTGCCTAAAGCATGCTTTCATTCTGCGTGGTTCTGTAGGACAAAATCGCATCTTTTTCATAATCTATTTTCCACATAAAGAGGACAAAGAAGTTATAACAGCAGTATAAATTGGCTAATTTTAGCAAGCTTTACCTACAATTATCTTTCCTCTTCTAATTAAAGCTTTTAAAATCAAGACAACTTTTTATAACTGAATGTTAGCGATTTTATTTCTGTAGTTCTTGCGAAATATTTCCCAAATATTTTAGTGTGATGAATAGATATAGCATGCTCCGAAGTAAAATGACTGAAAATATTTATTGCTTCGTGGATACTATAAAAGCAACATAATATTACATTAAGAAAAATATGATACTAAAGAACTATTTTTGCATTATCAGGAGTTAATATCATAGATGATATATCTGCAATTTTTGTATGCAAGTGACCTGTGATATGGGTATGAAATTATGTATATATATATGTATTTTATTTTATTTTTTTGCAACAGAATCTAGCTATATAGTTTGGGCTGGCCTTGAGCTCATAGTAAATCACCTG
>NW_004524857.1:1765689-1773391 GCF_000260255.1 Octodon degus
ATACTGCAGCATCTCAAAATGCTCTGAGTCAGACTCTTTAGCACACACTTTTCAAAACCAATCTGGCTTGTGGAAAACAAAGTTATGCTATTGCAAATGTTGATAAACAGACTGTTACTTCACTGTGACTCATAAGAGCTAGAGGATTTACAATGAGAAATTCAAGTAACAGTTATAAGCAAGTTCAGATCGTTGAACATATTTTGTAAGAAACTCCAACGACATCATATCAACAGAACGGCCCTTCAGTGGCTTTTGCAGTCAAATTCTAAACTGCTCCTCGAGCTGTCACTTGAGCATGTGGCGGAGAAAATGGAATCAGTTAGAATCCACGAGCACTTTAGCACACCGGTAAGCGCCCCTGTAACATAATAACCTGAAGGGACACCGTTTTAGAAGTAAATGAGTGCCCTGAGGTGAATGATCAGAGAGGCCACACTATTGAAAATAATTACAGTGAGGGGAGGGAGCGTGGATGTGGGTGGATTTTATCACACTATAGGCATGTGTTGGAATATCACCCTGAACACTAATATACACAACTAATCTGTGTTTATAAAAAGTAAACAAATAAAAATAATGACAATGAATAATAGGCAGTACATACATTGAAGTGGATGGCATGAACTACATTTAGTTGCCCCTTTGGAATTCAAAGTAACTCCTAAGGAAACTAATTCAAATCATGTTTGATATGTTTCCGGTCTACCTCATACTGTTTAAAAATAGTCTTTCTCTAAATTTTAAAGAGAAATATTTTGTTAAAGTGATTGCTTTAGTACAGATATAGAAAAGTTTCTATTCTGGCCCAAATTTCTGGTTCTGGGAGCCTCATATGATACATTCTCTTCACTAGTTCAAGGCCAATGGGTAACCTACAAAATGTGTGGTCAGTTTATTCCCAACATCTGTGTGTAAAAGTTGAGGATAGTGAGGTCTACCCTTGAGACTAGAGAAATTAAAAATCCTTCCATACAGTTTTCCTAACCCCAAATCTTTTATTACTCATTTACCAACACAATGGTAAACATCTGTTCAAGGTGTGTTTTGAAAACAAATACCTTGAGACTATGTTAAGTAAAATATATCAGAGAAACTCAAAATATAAATTAAGAACAAAATAACAGATAGATAGTGAGGAGTAGAGATAGTTCTGTTGCAAAAGGGAAGGCAGCTAAGAGATGGAGAGAGGAAGGGAGAAAGAGGGAAGGGGAAAGGGATGAAGAAAGAATTGAGATGTGTTATATAAAAATGCAGGAATGTCCTCATTATGTACTACAAAGGCATACAGAGAAAAATGAAAATTACACAAAAGAGTAAATGCTTCATCTTGAAGCTTACAGATGCATAATTATCCAAATATTCTTTTTTATTTTTTTAGAGTGGATAAAATATAGTGAAAAAAATTAGAAATGATACAGAGGGTGGAGGAGATAGCTCAGCAGTCTAAGTGCTTGCTTGGAAGCATGAGGACCAGGATTTGATCCCCAGTGTGGCATGCCATGCTGCCTCTGCCCTGTGTGCCTCTAGTTGGCCACCAAAACTGGGTGTGGTAGCACATGCCTGTAATCCCAGTGCTGGGGAGTCTGAAACAGGAGGATCACTATGAGTTCAACCCTGTTTGGTACAGGGTCTGGGTGGCAAGACCCTATACCAAACACATTAAAAAAAGAGAGAAAGAAACAATACAAAATTTTACTAAATAATATAATAGAAATTCAACAGTGATTGCTATATTGCACAATGTCTTCAGATTAGTTGCTCAGATTACCAGATATAAGCATGGAATGCAAAATAGGTAAAAAAAAGATACAAGAAATTAAAAAAGAGAAGAAAAGAATAAGTATTAACTTCTTTCTATTGACCATCAGAAATCAGCACATAATTATTCAAGCTATCTTGTATATATACATAAATAAATGTTTTAACCTTTCTTCTTTCTTTCATACTTTTTCTCATCCCAGTTTTTCCTTTGAACACATTCTTTCCCTTTCGCAGTATCAATTGCATATTTCAGATTTTATTTCCTCTTTCAAATTCTTACATTATCAAGACAATATCATGTTTGCACATGTGGGTCTGATTTATTTCATTTATAAGTATGGTCTCTAGTTGTATCCATTTACTTATAAAATCCTCAGGTTTATCTTTTTTTATAGTTGAGTAGTACTCCATTGTGTAAAACTACCACATCTTTTTATCCATTCCTCAGCTGATGGGCATTTGGGTTGTTTCCAAGATTTAGTTATAACAAATTGCACTGCCATAAACACGGGTGTTCATATGTTGTTGTGGTATGATGTTTTCAGTTCTTTTGGAAAATACCCTGGAGAGGAATTCCTGGGTTGAATGGGACTTTGAATACTAGCTTTTTGAGGAATCTCCACATTGATTTCCACAGGGGTTGTACCAGTCTACACTCTGAACAATAGTGGAGAAGGGTTTCTTTTTCCTCTCAGTCCCTCCAGCATTATTTATCGGTTGACTTCTCGATGATAGCCATTCTTTCTGGGTGAGATGGAATCTCAGTGTTGTTTTAATTTGTGTTTTTTGAAACACCAATGATGCTGAACATTTTTCATATGTTTGCTTGCCATTTGTATTTCTTCATCTGAGAAGTGTATATTCATCTTAGATGCCCATTTTTGGTTTGGCTCTTAGAATTTTGGAGGCCTGATTCATTTTAATTCTTTATATGTTCTAGATAGAAGCCCTTTGTCTGAGGGACAGTCGGCTATATTTTTTTTTCCAAATTTATAGGTTTTGTATTTACTGTTGGTGATTTGTTTTGATGTGAAAAAACTTTTGACAAAGATTCCAATTGTTGATCTTTTGAAGTATTTCCTGTGTAGTTTGGTTTTTATTTATGAACTCTCTATCTACCTCTTTGTCTTCAACATTTCTACCTACTTTCTCCTCCAGTGGATTTGGTGCTTCTGTTTTAATATTTAAATCTTTGATCCAATTTGACTGTAGCTTTGTGCAGTGATAGGCATGGATATATTTTTGGCCTTCAGCATGAGCAAAGCCAGTTTTTCCAGCACCATTTATTAAAGAGATTATCTTTCTTCAAATGAACCTGTTTGGCCCCTTTTTTTTAAAGATAAGGTGGTTGCATGTGTCTATAGTTGTGTCTGTGTCTTGTAATCTGTTCCATTGATCCTTAGGTCTCTTTTTCTTTTCTTTTCTTTCTTTTTTTTTTTTTTTTGCCAGTAACATGCTGATTTTATTGCAGTAACTTTGTAACATAATTTCAGTTCAGGGAATTTGATGCTTTATACCTTTCCTTTGTTGCCCAGGATTGCTTTTGTTAATGTAGGTCTATTCTGATTCCAGATGAAGTTTGGGAATTTTTTTTTCTAGGTCTGTGAGGTATACTAGTGGTATTTTAATCAGGATTGCATTGAATCTATATAACAATTTTGGGAGTGCGGCCATTTTCATGTTTGTTGTTCTTATCCAGGAGCAAAGAATATTGTTTCATTTTCTGAAATCCTCTTTGATCTAGTTTTTCAGAGTACTGTAATTTTTATTGTATAAAGCTTTTATTTCTTTTGTTGGATTGATTCCTAAGTATTTTTTTCTTTTCTTGTTTTGATGTTATTTTGAAAGGCGGTTTTGAAAGGAAAGGTGGTTTCCCTAATTTCTCTCTTGGTGCATTTGTTATTTGTATACAGAAATGCTATTTATTTTTGAGTATTGACTTTGTATCGTGCTATGCTACTGAATTAGGTTATTAAATCTAAAAGGAACTTGATGGAGTTTTTTAGGTCTTCTATGTAGAATATTGTTGTGTTTTGGGAGTTTTGCAGGGGGAATAATACAATACAGGACACATTTTAAAAAATTATTTTATGGACACCCAAAGAATCATAGACAAAGAGTGCAGGATATCTGTCCACACACTAAAGAGCAAAAGGTCCAGCTGTGGGCCTGTATCCCAATAGCCTGCATGAATCCAGTTGAAAACCTAGAGCCCATAACAGTACCTCTCATGAGTGCACTTGGAGCTCTGAGCTCACAACAATGTTGCATTCAGGCCTACTTCATGAATACATGCTGGAAAGGCCCGAAGGATAGTGGTGGAAGCTGGAGAGTCTGTGCAGGTAGGATGAAGGATTAGTGCTGATAGGTTGAGGGATCTGGACTGTAGCCAGGAAGCAATGCTCAAGGTAAGAATCAGAGCTCCCCACAAGAGGACCACAGTCATTTTCAGCAACAGTGAGGTCTTGAACTCTGCTAATGACAAGGTGAATTTCCATCAGGAAAGCCAATGTGACAAGCTTCACCTCAAGGCTGAGCAATGCACCATCTTCCCCTTCAGAGCCAGGAAGCCATGATCAAAATGAGGATCAGAGTGCCCCCAAAATGAACCTTAGCCATTCTCAGCAACAATGAGGCCCTGAACTCCTCCAGACACAAGAACATCCACATTCATCAGGAAGGCCAGAATAACAAGATCCTCCATCAGAGTGGTCTGAGAGAACCAGCAGCTTCCAACAGTTGCAACAGCTTCTCTGAGAAGGATGCCTAACAGCCTCTCAACAGCGTCTTCATTTCTGATTTTATGCGCTAGCAACAATCCTCAGGTTGACTTCCCACACCCAGCACCACACTAGTTCAGTTCAGCTGTGTGTAACAAGTTGACCATCTGTTACAAATCCACTGCAAATATCATGTCATCTTCAAATAATAATTTCACTTTTTTCCTTTCATGTTATTATTCCTTTTATTTTTCTCTCCTGTCTAATTTGCTTTGGCCAGTGTTCCAAGAACTATATTGAATAGCAGTGGTGACAGTGGACATCCATTTTCTTGTTCTTGATTTTAAAGTGAAGGCTTTCAGTTTATGTTGATTTAGTATGATGCCTGCTTTTTTTTTTTTTTGGCCATAGAAGTCTTTTATCAGGTTGAGATAAAGATCACCTATTCCAATTTTCTGTAGGGTTTTAATTATGAATGAATGTTGGACCTTGTCAAAAGCTCTTTCTGCATATGTTGAGATGATTATATGATTTTTGTCTTTGGTACTTTTGATGTGGCATATTACATTTATTCGTTTGCTTATATTGAACCATCCCTGCATTCCTAGGATGAATCCTACTTGATTAGGATGTATAATCTTCTTGTTGATTTTCTACATTCTGTTTGATAACATTTTAACAGCTCTCTGTTTATCTTGAAATATATAGTCCCTTGGCCAGTGCCGATCTCACTCACCACTGTGTCACATTTAAGCTTCTCTGCCAGTCTCTTGGTTTGAACTTGATTATCTGGTCTTGAATAGGCATTTCTGTTTCCCAATAAGGAATTCAGAGAAAATTGAAAATCAGCTACCCCTTGTTTTTTGGAAATTGGAATTTCAGATATTGACTTGATCAAGTTTTCTGGTGGAAGATCCAGCACTCTGGAAAGCTGACTGGTAATGGACCTATGAAAGCCACACCCCATACTGTACTCTGAACACCAGGGGAAGAGAGCCTAACTCCTGTTTGTCAATATTTTATTGAGGACTTTTGCATCTATATTCATTAGGGAGACTGGCCTGTAGTTCTCTTTTTGGCTGGGTCTTTACCAAGTTTTGGTATCAGAGTAATACTTGCTTCCAGGAATGAGTTTAGGAGAATTGCTTTCCTTTTAGTTTCATTGGAGAGTTTGGAAAGAGGTGGCATTAGATCTCTAAATGTCTTGTAGAGTTCAGCTGTGAATCCATTGAGACCTGCACTTTTCTTTGTTGGTATGTGGTATGTTTTTGATTATATCTTCAATTTCTTTGACTGAATTGGGTTATTCAGAATTTTTATGTCTTCTTGATTGAACTTTGGTAATTCATGTACCAAACAATCTGTCTATTTTTTCCATGTTTTCCATCCTGTGAGAGTAGATTTTTGAAGTTGGTGTTGATGATCTAAATTTCTGTAGGGTCTGCTGTGATTTCATCCTTTTCATTCCTCATTGCATGAATTTGGATTTTGTTCTTTTCTTTTTTGATCAAGTTAGCTGAGCAATTATCAATTTTGCTTATTCTTTCAAAGAACCAATTTTTCAATTCATTAATTCTTTGTAATATTTTCATCTCCATTGCATTAATATCTTCTTTGATCTTTATAATTTCCTGCCATCTTTGGACTTTGGGCTTGACTTGTTCTTCTTTCTCTAGGAGCTTGAGGTGCAACATAAGATTGTTTATTTATGACTGTTTTGTTTTCCTAATGTGAGAAATTACCACTATAAATTTCCCTCTTGAGTCAGCTTGCATCTCATAGGTTCTGGTAAGTTGTATCTGCATTTTTTTTTTGATTATAAATATTGTTTAGTTTCTTCTTTAATTTCATCTGCTACCCATTGATTGTTCAGGTGAGTGAATTTAGTTTCCATGTCCTTTTGTACTTTTTGTGATTTCTTTTGTGAATAATTTCCAATTTAATTGTACTATTATCAGATAATGTGCATGGGATAATTTCAATTCCTTTGCTTTTACTTATGGATGTTCTGTGTGATAGTAAATGGTCTTTTTCTGAGAATGTCAAATGTGCAGCTGAAAAAAATGTGTAGTCTGATGTTGTTGGGTGGAACACTCTGTAAGATCTACTAAATCTTTTTCTTCACAAGGTTTTTTTGTTCTGTTATTTTTTGCTGACTTTTTCCCTAGTTGAGCTATCTCTTTGTGACAATTAGGTATTAAAGTCTCCCACTGCAATTGTGTTATTGCTTATTTTAGTTTTTATGTCTATTAAAATTTGTCTTATATAGCTGCATGCTCCTACTTTGGGTGCATATAAAGTTATGATTGTTATTTCTTCCTCTTGCAGTTTTCCCCTAACAAGTATATTTTCTTTATCCCTTTTAATTATTCTTGGTTTGATCCCCAGTCCTGCTGTGCTGGCCCTGCCCCCAGGAAGCCCTGAGATGGCAATTGAAACTGGGCGTGGTGGTGCATGCCTGTAATCCCAGCTTTTGGGAGACTGTAAACAAGTGGATCACTATGAGTCTGATCTAGTAGTGAGACCCTGAACACCCTATAGATCCTTTCCTAAAAAATAAAAATAAAACCAATATTCTTGGTTTGACTTTGACATTGTCAGAAATCAGAATAAATACCTCTGATTTTTTTCTGAGTTCCTATTGCATGGGGTATTGTTTTCCAACATTTGAATTTCAATCTATGAATCTTCTTTTGAGTTAAATGTGTTTTTTTGCATACATTATATTGTTTGATTTTGTTTCTTGATGTACTCTCTTAATCTGCTTTTTTTGATTGATGAATGAGGCCTTTTACATTGATGGTTATAACTGATATGTATTGGCTAATCTTTGTCACATTAACTTCCTGCTGTAGGTTCCTTGCTTTTCTTCTCTGCTTGGTGATTCCCTTCTGTTGTTGTTCTTTAGCTTGTGGTCATTTTTCTCTCTTTCTAGAATATTCATCAATACTTTTTGTAGGGTTAGTTTGGTGGTCATGAATTTCTTGTCATAGAAGTATCTTATCTCTTCATTAAATTTGATAGTTTTTCAGGGTATATAAATCAGGGTTGAAAGTTGTTTTCTTTCAGGACCTGAAATACTGCACTCCAAGCTCTTCTTGACTTGATGGTTTGTGTTGAGAAATCTGCTGGGATTCTGATGGGTTGCAAATTATAGGTTATCTGTTTCTTTTCTCTAGCAGCTTCTAATATTCTTTTTTCTTTCTTCTGAATTTCTG
>NW_004524857.1:1773531-1785236 GCF_000260255.1 Octodon degus
ATCTTCCCAGCCCCCTAGGTGTAGATTTAATTTGATTATGGTTGTGTGGGGTTCTATATGCCTCACTTAGTATATTTACGATTATTTTCCCATGCTGGAGAAATTTTTTGCTGCTACCTTACAGATAGTCTTTTTATGGCATTTGTGTTGACTCCTCCTGTTTTGTTGATACCTATTGATATTATATTTTCATTATCTCCCTGCAACTGCTCGATTGTGATTTCCTTGTTTCTTGTTATTTTTGTGAGATCTTTCCTTTCATGTTTACTAGCTGCAATGTTGTCTTCAAACTCTGAAAGTCTATCTTCAATTTTGTTCAAGTGGTTTTGCTACCTTTCAATGGAATTCTTAATTACCTGGATATCTGTTTGAATTTATTTTATGTACTCTAATTACTGTATTGTTTGTGCAATGTTTCTATCATTTTTCTATTTTCCTCTACTTTTAAAAAATATACATCTCCTTTACATGTGCTGAGCCATTCTTTCATGATTTTTATCATTACTTTTTTTTACTTGAGAGATTATTTCTGATCTGATTTCTCCTATAACCTGATAGAGTTCTTTCTTTCTTTCTTTCTTTCTTTCTTTCTTTCTTTCTTTCTTTCTTTCTTTCTTTCTTGGTACTGGGAATCAAACTCAGGACCTTGTGCTTGCCAGGCAGGCACTTGTGTGACTGCATTACGTCCCTGGTCCTGGAGTTATTTCTTTACTTCAGTTGCTATCCTTTCTGAAATTTCAAGTGTGTGACTTTCCAGATCTTCTATGACCTTGTTATGTGGACTTGTTCTGGGTGGGCTGGAGGTTTATGATTGCCCTTTGCTGCTTTGTTTTGACATTTTAAAGCTCTTAGTGTTCACCTGGAATAAACAGTGCTGGTGGGCGGATACAGATCAGCAAGGCTCCTGAGACGGGGTTGGGGTAGCATCACCAAAGCTCCTGCAGTCTGGGGTTCAATATGGCTTCTACCACAGCAGTGGGGGAAGCAAATCTGCAGCTCAGGAAGGGTCTTATGATGATGGGGGTGGAAGGCTGAAACTCCACAAGGCTCTCACAATGGGTGCCAGGCAGTGTAGTGCTCACCAAGGCTCTAGTGATGGTGTGTATGTTGGGGGCACAACTCAGCAAAGCTCCCATGATGGTGTGAGGGCATAGGGCATGGCTAAACCAGGTCCCTGTAGCTGTCTGGGATCAGTTTGCCTTCTGTGATGGTGAGAGGGTCAGGCTGCAGCTCAACAAAGCTCCCACAGTGGTGTTGGGGGTATAGGGTATGGCTCAGAGATCCCCGTAACTGTTGAAGTCAGCCTCTCTATTCTAATAGTGCTAAAAATTCTGTGACAAAATGTATTCTATCATCTTTAATTTGTGGTGAACTATGAAAATTCCAAAGTCTATATATCTTTTCCATACTTTGACCAGTAATGATCTCTCAGGCTTCCCTCTTTTGGAGGTGATACCTGCTCATTTTACTGCCCTGCGTCTCCAGGTGCACTGTTCATGGCAATATGTGATTGCCGCTGAGGTAGAGGCACACTCATGACCAATCCTGCAGGACAGGGGTTGGGTACAAGCCCACAGTAAGCTTTCTTATAAGCACTGAGGCAAATGTTGGGTTATCAGCATTCATTACTACTATGGAAAAAGGTAGCAAATTTTGGCAAATATCAAGAAATGAAGTTTCACTACATTCTCACCTTCAACTCTAATCTCTATGTTGGTACCAAACTCCTGCCACTTTGATTTCTTCCTTCATCAGGCTAAATATCTTTCTTATTCAGAAGCCTGTCTAAGGACTCTGGGCTAAACTTGTGACTAAGCAGCTGTGTTAGTCAGCTTTCCTGTAGCTGGTACTAAACACTGAAGGAGAGGTTCAGTTTGGCTCCCAGTTTCCCCCGAGGGTTGGCTGGCTCCAAGGCAGAGACAGTTATGGCAAAGGGCATGATGGTGCTTGGTTCATGGCAGAACCGAGCAGGGGGATAAAGCCAGAGAGGAAGATGTGAGGATCAGATATAGGACCCCATATCATACCTCTGTGGCTCACTCAGACACATGCAGAGATGTGCTCTATGAATCCTCTAGGGAGCGCAGAACAATAAAGTTGATGATTCAGTTTAACTGCTATGTCTGCTTAGTTTTATACTAAAGATGAAACTGTAGCAAAGCAGCTTTTCATATGTCCTGTAATCATGAACATCTTCATGTAGGGCCTTTCTTTCATATGATCTATGGCCTTTCTAGGGATACACAGGCATGTGGAACTGTAGGTGAGGATGCTGCTTAGTTCCACCATGGTCTATTACTACTATAAGTCTGGTCTTTTTAATTACATGTAAATAGCTACCCAAACTAAAAACTACTGGTAAGGACTCATACTAATATTCAGAAGATAAATCTATATTGGCTTTCTCTTTTGTTTGATGAATTACTCATAATAATCACTTTTCATGATTCATTCTGCTTTAGGTAGTCCTATCCATTTCTGCTTATTGCTGATTATTCAGATAGCCTTTTTTTCCCCTGCTGCTGCTGAGGAGCATGGCGGCAGAGGCTCAGATGTGTTCAAGGCCCTGCTTCACCTGTAACCCTCCACCATGGCAGAGGAAGGCATTACTGCTGGAGTGGTAATGGATGTCCATACTGCTTTACAAGAGGTGCTGAAGATGTCATCATCCATGATGGCCTAGCGTGTGGAATTTGCAAGGCCATCAAAACCTTTGGGCAAATGCAAAGCTCATTTCGTGTACTTGCATCTAACTGTGAAGAGACTACATATGTAAAAGTCAGTAGAGGTCCTTTGTGCTGAGCACCAAATTGGCCTAACTAAGCTTGATGACAACAAGAAACTCAGGGAATGGGCAGGCCATTGTAAAATTGACTGTGAAGGAAAACCCATAAGTGGTTGCTTACAGTTATGTGGTAGTTAGGGACTATGATGAATTGCAGGCCAAGGATGTCATCAAAGAATACTTCAAATACAAGAAATGAATGAGTGAAAGTTTTGGTTCACTTAAGAGAAAGAAATACATAGTCCTAAGAGTATAAATACAAAATCCTAACAGTATAACATTTGTGTTAGTGATAGAACATTTCTCAGAAGTTTTTTTTTTTCTTTTTTCTTTTAGGGAAAGGTCTACAGGGTGTTTAGGGTCTCAGTACTAGGTTGGATTTGTAGTGATTCGCCCGTTTACAGCCTCCCAAGATCTGGGGTTACAGATGCATGCCACCATGCCCAGTCTCAATTGCTGTTTCAGCAGGCCCCAGGATTGAACCCTTGGCCCCTGTGCTCCGCAGTTTTTCTTGTTTGCCACAGTACCTGAGATTTCTAGACTTCATAGGGATCTTAAAAATGTTTTATCTTTTCTTAACACAGAAAATGCCTAAGCCCTCATGCACATTACCTTCATCTATAAATAAATACTTGCTAAGTGTATTGTATATACACAGTATTGTTCATTTCTATAGGATCAATTTAAGCAGTTTTTAAAGCAACTTGTCCAAAGAAAGTGCTGTTTGAAGAAAAATATCCAGAATGAAAGCATAAATATACAAAAGGGAGGTGGAAAAGTTAACTATTTTTTTTTTACTGTGAGATGAATTTATCAAATTTGTTATAAAGTATATTTCAAATAGTTCAAAAACAATTTGAAATGTGAATTTATAATCAGCACAGTCAATGGTTAATTTCACTTTGCTGTAGAGATTTATCTGATGATTACATGTAAGTATATAACAATACATAAATGAATAAAATATATCATCAAGAACTGTCAGACTTTTTGTAGAGACAGGGGAACTGAGAAAATTTCACTGGAAGAGTCTCTTCCTTTGCATGCCTCCTGCACTGTACCCAGAATCTCCTAGAGTAGAGAGGGGGAAGGACCTTGGTGTTGGAAGGTTCAGGGTAAGTGCTGTGGAGTGCATAGGAAGGAGAAGGCAAATTATGAATGAACTCTGCCGTGGGGGAGAACTTCAAGGAGGATCAAGGGTCGCTCGTGCTAAACACTACTAAAAAGCTAAACAAGATAGGAAATGAAAAAGAATCTGTTGAGTTCAACATTTAAGAGCATTCTGCCAACCTTATGAGAACAATTATTGAGTGTGGCAGCCAGATTGTAGCGCACCAGGGAAGAGTTGGGGAAGGGAAGGAAGAGAACTACGATTATTCACTTTCAGTTTGGTGGGATAAGAAAAGAAGGAGGTGATTGGAACAGCAGCCAAAGGATGGCTCTGTGAGGATGAAAGAGATTAGATTCTCCTTATAGACTGGGAGGAGTAAAACCACGTAAAGAGAAAAATTTAAGAAAGATGAAAAAGAGAATGGATGATGAAGCTATGCACTGGAGAAAAATGCAAAAAGATGACGCCTTTGAACAAAAACAAGGACATGTCTTGCTCAGGGATTAGAAGAGGAAAAATACAAGTTAATCTGTATGTAACTTTGTGGGTAGTGGTGAAGGACATGAGCCGTGACTAATGTGAATCAAGACTAGCTGACTTCATGCAAAGTGTGGACTTTAGAACTGCAAAATTGAGGAATTGTTTTTTGCCTTTAAACTATATGTTTGATTGGGTTCAGTGGAAGGAAAGATCCAAAAGGAAGGGAGTCTATTGGACAAAATGCGAAGCCATTCAGAACCAGGAATTAGGGGATAGAATGAGATGCATAAAGTTCGTAGCAGTGAGGGAGCAGTCACAAGAGTTTGCTTGGTTAATGAATGCTATCATGGAGGAGCGCATGTTTTGAACTTAGTCCTAGAGGAGTGAAAGATTTTTTTTCATTGAGATGAAGAGAATTATATTGTTTTCTCTCTAGAATCAGAAATTATATATAGTGCCAGCGAGATAGCTCAGCGGACTGAGTGCCTGTTTTGGCAAGCTCAGGGATGGAGGATCGATTCCTGTGCCAGCCCTGCCCCCGGGGCTCAGTGAGCCTGCGACGGAGTCTGGGTCTGGCGGTGGCGCATGTGTGTAATCCCAGCTCGGGGGAGGCTGAAAACAGAACGATCACTTCGAGTCTGAGCTGCGTAGTGAGACCCTGTACCAAATACCCAGAATGGAGGGAGGGAGGGAGGGAGGGAGGGAGGGGGGAGAGAGAGAGAGAGAGAGAGAGAGAGAGAGAGAGAGAGAGAGAGAGAGAATCTTTACCCTAGTAATAAATGGGTGTCCAGGAGGTAGCTTTCAAAGCATAGGAGGGCTCCACACCCAGCGCTACTGCGCATGTGAGTTAGTTGCTGCTCATGGTCTTTATTACTTCCTAAAGATTTCTTTTAGGTGAACGTCTCAAGGATTTGTCATTTTCATATCTCTAGATCTTATCAGTGTACTCACAGCAACTGCTAGTGGTAGCTGGAACTAAAAAATATATTGAATTCAGTTCTGTTACTCAACCTTTCCTATAGGCCTGGGTTTAGTTCTGCCTTTTAAAAATCCCTGTTAGCTCCCTCAAAAGCCATCATTTCTGTCTACTTGTCTGTAAACATCTCTGTTAACAACTCTTTCCTGATCGTGTTGGAGTCAGTCTTGTAACACGCCTCTGTTCTATGGATGGGCAGCTGTGTAATCCTTAAGAACTCACTATGAGCTTTATCAATCAAGAAAATAATTCCTATTTTCTGTCTTGAAGGGGCCTTTTGATAAAGTAGGACTCACAACTTCTCGGGTTTTTTTCCCCCAGAGGTGCGCTGTTATGCTGCTATGTGGCCACAAGGTGGCCCCAGAGACTTGCAGTAAAATCAACGCAGCCAGTTTATCGTCTCTTCACCCAACTCTCCAATTCCCTGCAAAGAAAGATGACATTTTTTGGTGGTCAGATGAGTATTGTAGTAGTGAAATGCATTCCATTCGAGCTGGTATTAGGTTTTTGTGTTCAGGCTTACTTTTACAAGTGTGTAACTGTTTATCATCTGTCTATGTAAGGATTACCCTTCAAGCATTTTACATAAACTGTCTCATTAATCCTCATCCCCCTCCCCACTGGGTATTTCCATCATTTTACCAAGGAGAAATCTGAAGCCCAGAGAGGATAAGTAGCCGATTTAAGGATCTAAAGCCTGTTGGTCAGCTTCTCTGTTGTGGGGACCAGATACCTAACCTTACAATTTAAAGGAGGAAGTGATTTATCTGGCTCATAGCTTACAATGTGTCAGCCCGTGGTCAGCTGACTCCACGGCAGAACTATCACGGCGGAAGGGCGTGGTGTAGCAAAGCCGCTGGCTTCGTGGTGGCTGTGGAGCAGCACAAGGGGAGAGCCCCAGAGAGCGCTGTCACCTGGGACAGCAGCCTGCAGTGGCCCACTGCCTCCATCCCGCCCCACCCCGCTCCCCAGCAGCACATTCAGCTCTGAGCACCCAGGGATTAATTCACGGATGGGCACACACTCATTTAACTGCTGAACGCTGATGCTGTGACCAGGTCTGAAGCCAAATCACTTGCTAAGTGAGGAATTGTATATGGTATGTACATTACAATATTTAGAAGAAATGAGCAAAGGAAACTCCAACTTGGTGACTTTGCTTGTATTTGCATACCTCTTACATGCAGCACTGCCATGTATAACAGAACACAGAACTATACAGCCCTGTACAGTACAATCAGAAAAAAATCACAGTACTGTGCAAACAAAGTGTACTGTCAAAAGAGAGACATCCAGGCTCTGTAAACAAGATGTAGAGAACTGTAAAAAATGGGTTATAGGGCTGGGGATATAGTTCAGCATCATTAGTGCCTTTCTGGCAAGTGTAAGATCCTGAGTTCAATCTCTGGTGGAAAAAAAAAAAAAAAGAAAAAAGAAAACAAAAGAAATAAATGGGTTGTAAGTCTAAGTGTCAGGTTGTGAGTCTGAACAGCATGCCTTGGGTGTAAGTCTGAACAGTAGTTAAATCTATAGATATTGCCTCCTGGATATTATCACCTGTTTAGGAGTCTCTTAATCCAAGCAGACTGGCAATGAATGTAGTCATCACAATAGTCAATTGATTATCAAGAGGAGAAGGGCCCTGTTACCAAAATGTTCCTCTTACCTGACTGGTTATTAGTGTTCATGAGTGTAGGAATCTTGTCTCGGCTCAGGGGAAACAAATCACACTTGGCTTCCAATTATTGCTGAATCACCCTGTGATCTGTGCAGGTTATTATAGGGTGAAGTTAGAGAAATAATTCTTTTCCCCAAATGCCCTTAGCCACCCCACTTAAGCTTTAGGCATTTTTAAAAAGCATTTAGTTTAAGACCAGTGCACAGCAGCAGTGAACTAAGACACTGTGGGAAGACCACTCATTTGACCTGTCTGTCCTTGTCACCTTGACCATGGACTTCATTCATTCAAGGAGTGTAATGATTATTCTACTGTATGTACTGGAATACTGAAGCCAGGGATAGAGGGAAGAAGAAACTTTGTATCTATGTTTCAGGCTCATGCCCTACAAAATGAGAGGGTGATTTTACTTATTTCATAAGACGGTTGTCAGGGTTAGACAAATTAATCAAAGTCTGGCACACAGAAAGGGCTCAATGAAGGCTAATTTTATACTGAGGAGTAGTGAATGGAAGGAAGTTGGTAGAAAGAAGAAGAGAAGGGCAATGGAAAATGATGCTTAGCAAGTATACTGAGAGCCTTCGGGGCAGGATAGCCAGGCCCTTAGTTGTATCTCACTAAGAAAAACTGTTCCTTTTAAAGTCTTACTTAAAACCATAGAATTTTGAGCAGCCTTAGAGATCATCTAATTTAACTATATCCCAGGACAGAAAACAGACTCTGAGATTTACTTATGGTCAGCAAGTTACAGTTGCAGGTGGAGAATCTTGGCTTTGATTCTGCTCTTGTCACGGCTATTCACAGTGCTTTATGTTATGGCATTTGTGCTCTTGAGACTGAGATAGTTTTTGTCTGTATTATATGAGCTCACTTAGTGCCTTGACTTGCTGTATGGAATAATACTGTATGGAATTGAAGAGGGGCGTGTATTACAACTTTCAATGAAAAAGACCTCTTACATAGTGACTTAACTTCTCCTTGGAATAGTTCCTCAAGTGCATGATGTGTTCAATGTGTTTCTTCCTAGAAAGCCTCCGTGTAATGTGATTTTCCCCATTATGAGAGAAATATGGCTTCCATTGTGTGTGATCTCCTCAAGATGTTTTCTATTATCTTTACTTATGTTATCCCCTTATAGAGACTTATTTCTCAAGAACCTCCTAAATAAGACTAGCAGTAACTTGATTTTATGGTATCATATATTTTCAATGGAGTTACACTTTCAGAGTATTCCTTAAAGAAAAATTGTCTTCATGTGGGCATACCAGAGTTTATCTTTTATATATATAGCTAATGGACAGAAGCAAGTGAAGCACCATCCTTTGAATGGATTGTCAAATTTTAGAAGCTGTCAGAATGAATCCTTTCTTTAAAAATGATGCTAAATATTTAATTTGAAGTTCTAAATAAAAAGTAGCTTGACTGTTGTCTTGGCTCATTTTTGTATTTTATATTATTTCTGTTGTTCATTTTACCATTGAAGTAAACATCTTCCTAAAAATTATAACTTATGTTTTACTCCCATGTATACCCATTAATAAAATTAAAGAAGAAAACTAAAATAGTGCTATTTTCTAAAAATCACACTTGTTGTGTTTTCTGATTACAAAATACATGTCTACTGAGTTAACTGTAGAAAGCGCAGAATAGAAAGAAGAAAATGAGAAGGATTTCTACTCACCAAATTGTGTTAGCCTGCCAAGAATTTGGTATGGCTTTCCAGAGAAAGACAGACAGTTTGGGACATTTTGTCATATGTGATTGAGATTATACTAGGTATTGCAGCTTTTTGACATGTAATTAGTGCTCAATTTTTCTGGAAGCTCAAAGCAATATCTTAGTAAAGGAACTGTAGTCCAGTGGGAAACAACAGATCCACAGGCAACAGTGCTGAGTGTAGAAAATAGAAACAGGGTGATTTGATTCTGATGAAAAGCTGTAGACAAGTGACTACTCCTGGGTGGGTGCCAGCAATTTTGCTGACCTGGAGTTCAGAGATCTGAAGGTATTGGAATAGGTAAAATCCAGAGATGAGGTGTGATGAAGAGTAAGTAGAAGGAAAATACTGGAATTCTTGATAAGTCCTGAGATCTTGATCCAGTTCTTGTGACTTAATCTGTTGATGCAACTCTATTCATCAATGGTGCCAATAAAGCCTCTCTAGACTGTCATTATTTTTTACCTAAAACAATGCTGCAACAAACATCTTTGCACTAATGTTTATGGCCATTGGTGTTTTTATCTCTATGCAATAGATATTAAATAAGGGATTTCTGGGTCTGAGGCTGTAGTTACACTTAATTTTTAAATTTTAAATTTAAAGATTGCATCTTAACATCTTAAATTTTTTGCTAGCAATGCTTCTCCTGTTGGTCCTACAAATAGTAGACTTTATTAAGGAAGGAATTTGCTAATCTAGTGGATGTATAATCTTATAATATGACTGTTTTAACTTGTTTTTCTCCAACTACCTGAAAGTTAAAGATTAATCAGCCATTTGCACTTGCTCTTCTATAAACTATCCATTCATGTCCCTTGATTTGATTTTGTATTTGTTTATTTTGTTATCAAATTCTGAGGACTTCTAACATAAGAGAGATTAACCGATTATTTTCCTGATAGATATTTTACAAATATTTCCCTTCAACTTCTTAATTGACTTTGTTAAGATTATCTTTTATTCTTGTGATTTAAAATTTTTTTTCTGAAACAGCTTTTTATTAAGCAGCAAAGCAGAACTGCAACACAATTGTAAATATTTTTTAAATTAGGACACAAAAGAGATGCAACATGTTTGCATTGTAACTATTACACATTCGTACAGCTAAGGTCATCAAATCTTACACCAATAGATAAGATTATTCCACTGATTAGGAGTAGTTCAAATCTAGTAACCATAAGCTATATTAGACCTCTTTTCCTATTATAATATTTAAATATTTTTTGAATTAATTCCTTTAATAAGTGGAATCTACAAACTAAATTTTTAAAAACTGTTAAAGAATGAGCAAAACTCCACAAACTAGTTGAATTTACAAAATTTCTGGGAGAACAAGTGCAATAAAATACTGAATGAGGTTAGCAGTTATCACAAAGTAAAATCTTTCCACTTACTCATGACCAACACTTACACACTCAGAAGAATTCTGCAAAAGTTGACCTACTATGAACTACAAATACATCTTAAGACGTAACTGGCCTCTCTAACATATGGCTTGGCTTACAAAGGGCAAGTTAAACTTAATCCACTTTTAAACAAATTCTTCAAAAGACCTATTCTGTACTAGACAAAACAAACTTCGAGTGAAAACATTTGAAGTTGGTTAATACTTTTTATTGACCTGTTTTAACCCTGTTTTATTAAAACCCTGTTTCTATATTCTCTCAAGATTTTTTTTTAACTTTTAACATATACAACTAGAATCCTTATCCTTTTAGATATCAACTGGGTTATTTTGTGCAAAAGGAAGCTTTTAACAATCTTCCCAATATGAAAATTCTGGGGGCTTTGATCCTTGGCATGCTATGCTGGCCCTTCCCTCGGGATGTGCTGAGACTGCAATTGAGACTGGGCATGGTGGTGTGCGCTTGTACTCCCAGAAATGGGGAGGCTGAAAACAGGAGAATCATTATGAGTCCTATCTGTATAGTGTGACACTGTACTAAATACATAAAAAAAGAAAATCCCATTTGAAAGAACAGTGAGAAAGTATATTATTTTGGTTAAGTTGTGAGAATTAGAGCTCAGCTTACTCTTATAGGTGATTAACTATTCAAAGCAATTTTATAAATGTGAAGCCATTTTTTTTCTTTAGGGAAAGGAAGTGGGGAGGAAGAAGCAAATGGTGAAGAGGCACAAGACAGTGCACACGGTATATAAAGCTATGCATTCAGAATATGATTTTGGTCACTTTGTCCCTACCTGGTGGCTATTTCCTGTGTACCTTATCAAGCCTCTAATAAAAGGCAGTGCTGAACCTGTACATCAGTGCAAAGCATTTCAGAAATACATGCAATTCTAAATTATAAAATCTCTATAATACATTCACACATTTTTAGACTAACATAATACACAAATTCATGGAAGTCTTTTGTTATGCAGCTAATTTTGCCTAGGTCTGACATTATCTTCATAAATATTCATTGAAGCCTCAAAGTACTATAACTTTTGGAATCTATCCAACTTTTTTAAAGAACAGAATCAGCAGCAATTCCATAAAACAGAAAGGAAATCAATCCCTTATTTTCTTTTGCTTTTTGTGTCAGTTGTCTGAAAAACACTAGAAGCAGACATGAGGTTTTCTATATATTGTCCAAGAACTTGGTTTTCAGACTTTAACTTCAGATTTTTGTCCTTAACTGCATCTACGCTTGCAGAGAGATCTTCAAGTGTGTGTTGGAGTTCCAACACTTGGTTAATAAGTCATGCTTTTTCCTCCAGTCCAACCTGATTTTCAGCATCAAATGCATCTATGTCAGCATTTGTCACCTTGGGCTTTGGGAGTAAACTTTTGGGCTTTGGACACAAAATCTTCAGTGGACAGACTTTAGCCTGAGGCTCCAGGAGGGTGTGGGACAATCCTGCAGATGCTTCAGCTTCGGATGTTCAGACCAACAGACACCGGCTGACTCGCCCTTTCTTCTTTTGCTATATTTTAGAAAAATGACTATATAT
>NW_004524857.1:1785366-1786621 GCF_000260255.1 Octodon degus
TTTTTTTGTGATCCCTTGCTATTTTTAATGTCTTCCACTGGATGACCACTAATCACAAACATTTCATCTAGAATGAGTATTCTGTCGTCACATTGGTTGATTCTGCTGTGTGCACTCTCGGTAGGAAGTTTAGTCTCCTGGGTTTCTGTTTGAAATTGATTTATGGGGTGCAGTCCTTTCTTTTGCTGGACGTTTATGTCTTCCATCGCTTTCCTAATCCCCTCTCTTTTTAAAAATCTGTATCTGCTCTAGATTCACTAGCCATATTCTTCATTATGGTTGTCATCTCTTTAGTTATCTGTGTAATTATTTCTTATTTCTTTTCTCAAGACTCATTCATCTGCTTTGTTACATCTGCTGCTCAAACCATTTCAGAAATTGAGCTCTGTGGCTTTTGATTACTTTCATCCCAGTGTCCCCTGGATTTACTTTGGGGGAGCTGGAGGTCTGAGATTACATCTTGCTTTAGTCTTTTCTCATTTTATATTTTTAAAATTTCTTTTCTGCGTTGATGCTAGTAAACCGGTCATGGTAGGTAGCTTCGTTACTCATACTGGGACCTTGTAAGGAAGTGACTACTTCTAAAAGATGCCTTTTAGGTGTAACTGGCTTTTGGCTTTTGAGTCTGTTCCAAGATCCTACTTCTCTGACTTGTCAGGAATTATATGTTCATGTCTGTTTGGTCTAGCATGCAGTTTTTGTTGTTGTTATACTATCTACTTTTTTCATCAGAAACAGCAAAAATAGAAGCAAAAACAAATAGAAGGAAAGAGAGACAGAAACAAGGTAACAAACAACCATACATGTGTTACAGAATTTCAAAACAGGAATAGCTAATTAACTGTAGTTGTTATATTATCTATTTTTATTGTCAAGTCTGTTGCTCAGATTAACAGATTTAATTATGCAAAATTGGACAAATAATTGAATATTAACACTTGTTTTCAAGAAATCTTAGTTTTTTCCTTGTCCCTTTTAAAAAGATATTTTAAAGAGCGTATAATAAATGATAAGACATTAGAAATAGTACATGTTTCGAAGACCAAGATGAGAGGTTTTCAAACATGATTTTTGTATTACACATTTCTGTCCTCAGTGTAGTTTCTCAGACTGCAGATATCAGCATACAGAGTTAGTCAAGATGAACATTCTAAACATTACCTGCCATTTTCAAAAAACTGATGAAAATTATAAGTATCATCTACTCAGGCACTATCTATATATCCTTGCATGTTCCCTCTTCCTTTTTTCCTAT
>NW_004524857.1:1786721-1796877 GCF_000260255.1 Octodon degus
CTGCCATTTTCAAAAAACTGATGAAAATTATAAGTATCATCTACTCAGGCACTATCTATATATCCTTGCATGTTCCCTCTTCCTTTTTTCCTATCTTTTCTACTTTCATCTTCATTGTTTAATGGTTAAATTCAGGTTTTTTTCCATTTTACTATATCTATTATACCTTTCATGTTTTATTTATTCTTTGAGATTCTTACACTAGGGAGACAATATGATATTTAGACGTGTGGGTCTGATTTATTTCACTTATGAGTATAGCCTCTAGTTGCATCCACCTACCTATGAAGCTGTTGAGTTTGTCTTTCTTTATAGCGGAGTAGTACTCCATTGGATAAAATAGCACCCAGTTTTTTGATAACTGGATGCTCGATATTACTGGTTGCCTCCTCTTTCTATGGTGTTGTTTATGATTCCCAGAGAGTCTCTGTATTTTTATATGAGGAAGAACTACTGATCAGTTCTGTATTATCTTGACTAAAATAGAAAGCCAGTAATAATAATAGCATCAGGTACAGTCCAGAGAATAACACACTGTAATAACTGTTAACTTGCTGTCTTTAACCACAGGCACAAACTTTATAGTTATATAATGAAGTAGAAAAACAATTGTAAAATTATATATAGTCGAAATCCAGTTAATAGAATGACTTTTATCCTCAGGGGAGAGAATTTCAAAGGGACAGGAAGAAAAAGTAGTAATAGAAGAGAAAGAGATTTGAAGATAGGCTGAAGGGCAAAAGAAAATTACTCAAATTCTAGTACCTGGTAAAGAAGACAGGAATAAGAGAAATCGTTAAAAACAAAAACAAGAACAAAGCAAAAAAAATTAAAAGAATGTTTGCATTCATGGAATGCAAAAACAGCAATGAAACAAAAAAGAATGAAATTGCTCTTTGACTTTAAGCCTGATGTCTTCTGATGTCTACACTTTTGTGGTATTATTCAGTCAGAACCCAGATCTGTGCTAAGTAACTCCAGTAATCCTTCAGCAGGGCTGGTGTGGTGCTGCCTCTGGCACTCAGCTCTGAAGAAGTCCAGGCTGATCCTGGTCTTCTGCTATGGTGGAGAACCAGAGTTCTCAACCAGAAAGCCTAGGCATCCTTGCAGGCCACCCTGCAAGGGTGATCTGGGTGTTCCTGTGCCATCCTCCACTCAGCCACGTGGAGGATGAGCACTGGGACTCCTGAGACGAAGTCAACTCATGGCTGATCTGAGTCCCAGGTTCAGCTGGCCTGCCCCCAAAAGCCATCTCTCCAGGAAATGTAGCTGTCACCAGGCCCAGAGTCACTCAGCAGCCTCTGCAGTGCGCATCTATCACTCTGCTCCACTCGTGTGCTTCTCCACTCTTGCTGTTGTGTCTTTGTAGGTTCAATACTCTTCTTTCATGTGAGCTGAAAGCATGCACATGCACGCGAACGTGTGTGTGTGTGTGTGTGTGTGTGTGTGTGTGTGTTGCAGTTTGCCTCCTCTTTCTATGCTGAGGTGTGTATATTCTTTTTGGAGGTTCTGATCCTCCCTTCAGATCATTCCTGGCCATTGGGATCTACCTCCCATCATCCTTTCTTGTCCAAGTTGTTATCCTCCAATGTCTGGATTTCTCATCTGAGAGTGGCTGACTTAAGGTTGCTCAACACTCCATCATCCTCCTGGAAGAGTCCTGTATTGTATGTGTAGTCTCCATTTCATTAATTTTAGCTCTGATTTATTCTAGTTCTTTCCTTCTACTGGTTTGGAGTTTAGTGAATCATAGCAAATTCTTTTTTTTTTTTTTTTTTTTCCAGTAATTGAACTTAGGACATTGAGCTTGCCAGGCAGGTGTTGTGCCACTGAACTATATTCCCGGTCCATAGTAAATTATCAGAGATTTTCTTTCTTATAGTTCCTTGTTGAGTTCAGGCAACAGTAGCCAACATATAAGATCTTTCTTACATTTTCTAACTACTGCTTCAGAGCTTTAGGCTCAGTAATTAGTGGTTTGCCCTTCAAATTACCACAGATAACATCATTTTAAATTTTATTTACATTTAGCAAGCTTTCTTTTCTTCTGGTTCCAGGTGCTTGACAGCTGTTGGCTTGCAGTGCTGATATGGCCAAGTCCAAGAACCACCCCATGCACAACCAGTCCTGAAAATGACACAGAAATGGCATCAAGAAACCCCAGTCACAAAGACAGGAATCTCTGAAGGGCATAGATCCCAAGTTCTTCAGGAATATGCATTTTCCAAGAAACACAACAAGAAGGGCTTCAAGAAGATGCAAGCAAACAATGCCAAGGCCATGAACACACACACCCAGGCTATCAAGGTCCTCCTCAAGCCCAAGGAAGTGGAGCCCAAGATCATCCCAAAGAGAGTGAGCCGCAGGCTTGCTGGACTTGCCTATAGTGCCCAACCCCAAGCTTAGGAAACATACCCGTGCCTGCATTGCCAAGGGTCACAGGCCTTGCCAGCCAAAGGCCCAGGCTCCAACTTCTGCTCCAGCTCAGGTTCCCAAAGGTGCCCAGTCCCTCATGAAGGCTCCACAATAAAAGCCTTTATCTGCAGGGATGAGGACAGAAGGACTGGTGTGACCCCTGGGCTGACATCTGTGGCAGGCTGGTGTCCTCTTGTGTTCTTTGTTCAAATAAATCTGAGGTAGGAAATAATTTACTTTTATTAGTACATGTTTTCAGTACCCACTACTTAAATTCACTGTGGGAAGTTGGTACATGAGCATAACACTTCTCAATTCTTTTTACCCCATTTTCTTCCCTATCCATCTCTCTAGCCCCTTCTAATTTGCAAAAGATCTATCTTATCTTTTCCCATTTTCCATTTTAATTAGTGTTTCCCATAGTTTAATTGTTTCTCTAATTTATTTACAGTTTGGGCTTTTCATATAAGACAAATCATCATGTGACACTCAAACTGTGGTATTTAAGCTTGTGTGTCTGATTTCACTGAGCATATGGGTTCAAGGTGCAACAGATTTCTTTTTCCTAGGTTTGACAAATAATTTACAAAATATTTGTTTGATTTTTAGCTTCTAAAGTTTTGTTACTTTTGTTTTTCCTGTCATTGTGGACTTACAAAAATTTTCCTGTGAATTCATTTTAGTGGGCTCTGAGGAAAGAATGGGAATCACTATATGTGCTTAATCTACCATCTTTTTCCCCTTCAGTACCTTCCTTATCATAATGTTCTTGTACATAATTTTGCATGTTTAGAGAGAATGGTTGAATACATTTTGATATCTTAATAGCTTGGACATGATCCAACAAAAAGAAGCCTATCTCCTTTTTATACACCTTAGAGGGATTTTTCAGTGTTCTGTGTTAAGGAAAAACTGAGCTGGAACAATAGTTAAATTTATAAAAATAAATTTTTCTCACAAGGGGAAAAGAATAGGGGAAAATACCTCAGAATTAAACTAAGCTCAGGATTATATATAACAGTGAGAGATGGAATTTATGGCCAAGGAGCAGATGGAAGCCAGTGTATAGAAAATTCCTAGAGGGAATCATACAAGTAAAAGGAGATTCTGGGTAAGTCAACATGGCAGGATGTTTGCTGAAGGCAGTAGAGAGTGACATCAGGGGAGCAGGAAATTTGACTGGGGCCTGAAGAGGGAGGAATGAATATAAAATATGAAACATGATGATTTTCTCTAATCTAAGGACTCTTGCTGGGCAACCTATACATACAGCAAAGGTGGATACTAAAGTCAAAGGATGAATCCTTTTTTAAAAAAATGTATTTAGCGCAGGGTCTACGGGGTCTCACTATACAGATCAGACTCATAGTGATCCTCCTGTTTTCAGCCTCCCAAGCGCTGGGATCACTGGCGCGCACCACCATGCTGAGTCTCAGTTGCCATCTCCGTGGGCCCCAGGGGGTGAGGCTGGCACAGCACACTGGGGATCAAGCCCTGGTCCCCACACCTACCTAAGCTGGCACTTTAGTCCACTGAGCTATCTGGCCAGCCCAGGCTGAATCCTTTTTTGAGAAGAGGGAGTGAAGGAGCCTAGAAGTTTGGTCAAGGAGATAGTTTTTTTTCTAGTGCTAGAGGACTAATTAAGGGTGTGTGTGTATGTAAATTTTAATATTATATGACTTCTGAAAAAATGAGCTCCAGTTGTTTAATATTGGCTGTCTGGCTAGGGAGAGGAGGCATGTGTCTTAAAAGGGACTAGTAGAGTGGAGGGAAGAGAGAACTATTCTAAAGCTAAAGAAAATAGTAAAAAGCAATAGTTGGTGCCTAATTGAATTTGTGTAAAAATTTCATAATACATATATGTCTGCAAGCATATTTGATTAAGTACCTAAAATGTATTAACTGTGATGTGGCAGATTAAATATAGCCATAGATTTCTTGAGACTTATCCTTCCAAGAGGCAGACATCTATGAACTCTGAGTGAGCTCTGAGACTTTGAAAAACAGTACGTTGCAGGTGTTCTTCAACCTGTTTCCAAGTTTAGGCCTAATGGGTATTCAATACCCGTTCTCAGAGACCTGACCCACTAGCTAAGAAGTCTGATGACCCAAAGCCATGGAAGATGGGGACTACAAGGAGAGAGAGAGAGAGAGAGAGAGAGAGAGAGAGAGAGAGAGAGACAGACAGACAGACAGACAGACACACAGACAGACAGACAGACAGACAGAGTCCTGGGTACAAACATGTGAGTGAAGAAGCCATAGGAGAAGTGAAAACATCTTGAAAGACATGATTGAAAGGATGCTCTGCAATGTATTAACTGTATTATTTCTCAAAGCAGTTCAGATGACTTATTTTTCTGCTCATGCTTTCAACAGAGGAGAGCATAGCATAGGGTAGCATGCCATACCATAGCAATCAAAAGTGTGGATTTGGGAGCCAAACTATCTAAATTCAAATACTATATGCAGGTATGTAATCTGGTGATAGTTCACAAAACATATGTGCCTAACTTTCCTCACTGATAACATGGAGATAATAGCAGTGATGAAAGTGTTGTGAAATTTAAATAACTTATTTTTATAAAGAACTTACAACAATGTCTAATAAATTTTAACAACCATTAGTAATCAGTGTATTGTTGAAATTATTTTTTTTGGCACCACATGCTGCGTTGGCCTTGCCCCCAGGGGTGGGGGGAATGAGCCAGCCATTGAGACTGGGTGTGGTGGTGCATGCCTGTAATCCCAGTGCTGGGGAAGCTGAAAGCAGGAGGATCACTATGAGTCTGAGCTGTGTAGTGAGACCCTGTACCAAATACATTAAAAATTACATATATATGATGGTTAATAAATTCTTTTGGGAAGTAGGAATGAAATGATAACATGTAACACATAAGGAATTTTGCAATGTTTATTACTCCTTAAGTACAAATTGCAAAATGGGCACCTACAGGAGAGTAAAATATAGTTTGCTCTACTATATCTGGTAAATTCTTAGACAAAAGCAGGGAGAAGCCATAGTTTCAGGAATTGCATGAGGGAAATCAGGGAATCCTCATGAATTCTAGACAACTTGTAGAAGGCTAAGGAAGGGCCAATATTGAAAGGGACTTACAGGCTGCTGTTCTTCAAGATGTCAGGGGATCTTTCTAGTTCCTAGTATTTATGAGTGTGCTTGAAGGTTATAGCATTTAACAAGCTCCTTGGTTGGATTCCATCTTATCAAAGTTGTAGTTCTAGTTTATTGCAAAATATTTTTTCTGTGAAGTGGAACTTAAGACAATAAAGGTAATAAATGAGAACTGTAGAATTCTCTCCAAGGTCCAATTTAAAATAAGGCATTATCTGTAGATTAATTCCCATAAAGCTGTGATAATGCAAGTAAACTAAGTGGGGAGAAAATTCTCCTGATGATACAGGCCAATAAAACCCGCTGTTAATGTGTTTTGGATTTGAATTATACACACTGGCTCTTTACTTTTATTTGAATGCACTTGTTAGTTGCAATACAATATGCACTACTGTGTCTCTGGAAATGCCCAAGTTATATAGGAATACAATGTATATGAACTATTGATCAGAAAACATTAAACCACAAATCAGTCATTTTCTATTATATTTTAATGTCATGAAAAAGATATATTGCATTATCTTCTTATGTTAAAATGTTTATGGGTCTAGATGGATGATGAAGGAAATGTGGGAAATAAATACCAATTTTCTTTGTCCTGGTGTAGCTTAAAGTAATACCTTAATTCTGGGTCATCATTTAATTCAAATGGGAAATACGTTTAACTATCTACTTTTTGCAAAGCAACCTGTACACTTTAATGGAATATTTAAAGATTAAAGTGGAGTTGAGGCCCAGTTTTGCAGATAATTATATATGTGATATTAAAAACTATATTATTTTTCTGACGTTGCCAGTCAAGCGGAAGACCCAATACTATTCTGGGCTACTGGACTCTTATAGAATATTTTGCTGAGTCTACACACCTATAATATTCAAATAATGGAACTTAACCAAAAAAGGGGATACAGATGAATGTCCATTTTGTATCTGTGTATTCAAAGTGGTTAGGATAGATATATAGTTACATTCTATTAATGAATAGAGTGATTTGTTCTAATGGAGTTTGTAAATAGAATATCATGTCCACATCTTGTACAGCAATTAACCACTAGGAAGAATGTATGCAATGTGTTAATTATTGAAACTGTCCTACCAATTTGATTTGAAACTGTCTCATTGCTATTTGTTTATCAATAAAATTATGGGAAAAAGCTATATCATTTACACAAATACTTCGATATATTCCTAAAAAGAGAATTTCAGGGTCAGGCAAATAGCTTGGCAGACTAAAGCACCTGCACGCAGGTGCAGGGACTGAGGGTTCGATCTCCAGGCTTGCTGTGCCAGCCCTGCCCCTGGAGCACACTGAGACGACAATTGAGACAGAAAATTGTGGCACTCGCCTGTAATCCCAGATCTTGGGAGGCTGTAAACAGGTGGATTACTATGAGTCTGACCTAGTAGTGGGACCCTGAACACCTGGTAGACCCTTCCCTAAAATACAAAAAAAAAAAAAAAAAAAAAAAAAAAATCAGGAGTCAAAAAAGTCGCTAACAGAAGTTAAACTATAAATAATGTGGTATACTAGAGAATGAAATTATTAATTTTACTCCAGGGGATTAAGTAAGATTTTTTAACTGGACCCCATATATGATTGGGATTTTGGTTAATAGAGAGGTTACCATTTAAACAAGCATGCAAGTATCTAGCATAATCAACCAGCAGCATGGAGTCTGTTGGACCCACAAGATATGAAGATGGTAATCTGTGGAAATTCTGATATTTGAAAGCAGTTCCAGGTTTTTAGGTGCACCCAAATTTGCTTTGATCCACAGTCTCTAGATATTTAGAAAGCGAATCCAGCAAAATATTTAGAGATATTCCAAGGAGGGGGGAAAGTAGAATTCCATGATTAAAGAAGTTTAGGGAGTCTTAGACTTAAAGAGCCTGGATAAATTTCCTCCCCCCACTGCCTCCTCCCCTTCTCACTCCTCCTCCCCCTTCCTCCTCTCCCTTTCACCTCTTCCTCCTTTTTTATTTTTCACTCTTTTTCTCTCTCTGACTTAGACTCAGGTCACCTTTCATGCTAGCCAAAAGCCTCTAGTAAGGTACACAAGAGGCAACATTTTCCAGTGTCAAGTTAATTGGCTTTCACGGGCACAGAGGCTTAGTTTTCTTACATCAACAGTTTCCAGGGACTTAAATTTGGTTAATAGATCAAATTATTTTCCAAGGTGAGTTTTTGGCTATTTCAAGAGTTTTGAAAACTCTACTTAGCTTATTTTAGATACCTGATTTTTAATACTCTATAGATATTTTCTACCAGTGATCTTTCTTTGTTCCTTTTCTGTATTCTTTCCTTTCCACTTTCCTTGGTTTCTTTCTTGTTAATATTTTCGATTATTTTTCAATTTCAATAAAATCTGTAACCAAGTCTGTGTTGATTTACCAAATACCCACCTATTTAAGAAATTGATTCAAAATACCAATGAAACATGTAGGTAATAAAAGTATTCACTACCATTGAAATTATAGTATTTCAGTTCCTACATACCATCCATCTGACAGCAGAACATGATTAGTCTAGTGTTATTGATATAGAAAGAATACATTTTTTTTTTCAAATTGAGGGAAGATATATACATTTCAATTTTAACTTTTTATTTTGGCTGGCTCAGTCCATCCTGAGGGTGGGGCTGACATGGCACGTGGTGCTGGGGATTGAACCGCTGTTCCCTGCACCTGCCTAAACTTGCCTAAGCACGGGCTTTAGATCCCTGAACTATCTCGCTGGCCACTACTTTCAGTTTTAACCTAAAGTGTAGCTGCTTAGTGATGAGGAAAATAAATGGGACACGGATGGATCAGATAAATCCCTCTACATGTCAGTAGGTGATGGGTTTCAGCCAGCCTCCCTAAAATAATTTTTTGGTTGCTGTCAAGTTTACTATATGTGTGCACTAGAAATTAAGCATGTTTCTGGTTGTCACTCAGTTTGTGTTAAGTACAGCTAGCATTAGGATCAGGAATCTCTGGTTTCAAAATCATTAAATTTTATTCCCTCATATTATACAAATTGGAATTTAGATAAAACACCAAGCACCTTCTGTTATGAATGACAATTTAGAAATGCCATGAAATCTCAATCTCACATTTGGATTAAATAAAACTCTTCAGATAAACACATGCTGCAAAGAATCAGGAGGATGAATTGTTTATTGTTATTGTATTTAGCTTAAGGATTATCAGTTGAGAACTTGGTGAGCTTTATGAGTTTTTTTTTTTAAAGAAATGAATATTGTAGAAGCCTAATTAAGTATAATACAGCAAAATTAAAAGTAGAAATGAATAGCATTCATTTGTGATAGGAAAACAACACAGAAGATATAAAGTAGTGTTACAACAAAGAGAAGGGCTTAATGAGAACCTGAGAGGTATTATATCTTTCTAGACTCAGGCTCAATAGGGAGCAGTGACTGTGAAGCGCACAATCCTCAGGCACATACGGATCGGAGGTGTGAATAAGGAACCAGTCGACGTGTGGAATTGGTTTTTTAAAAATGGGCAAAAGCTTGAGGCTGACATTTGTTAAAACCCATTCTAGTAAAATGGTATAATTTTTAATAAACACACAAGAAACTAAAATGTCAAAAGACGAATCAATCTTCTCTTTTAAGATCTTCTGGAGCTGTGCTTTTCTCACCCCAACTGTGAGTCTTTCACGTGGAAATTATTCACCACAAAGGGACAAGTCGCTTATTTTTGTAGCCATAAGGGATAAGAGAGATGTTATTAGAATTGTGAAAGTCATTTAAAAAAAATGCTTGCTTCAAAATAAAGATGGTACATTAATCTGAAGAACAATTCTTTTTTCATTACTATCTAATGGAGTGTGGTTTCAACTGACCATTTAAATGATTTAATTATTAAGTATAAAATAAATTCCCCTTATCACTTAGGCTGCTTCACTTCCATTTTCATAATGTAATGGGGTAGAAAGAGTTAAGGGTTCCATTCCTGAAACCTAAATTGAAGCTTCATTCATTTTCTAGGCAAAAATGGCTTTAACTATAAATTAAATTTCATAGGTGTTTAAGGAAAGGAGGCAGCAAAAGACCTAAGGCTTTTTGGAAAGGTTTTTCTCAGGTAAAAAACAACTTTCTACTCTGACTCTATATTTCATTTCCCATACTGTTCCCTAGGCAAATACTAACCCTCCTGCCCAAAAGGGCCATTCTTGCTGCTGGAGTATAGGGGTGAGAGAAACACATGGCCCCACCCATGGAAATGGGAAGGTTAAAAAATACATTTGATGGTAAGAAAGGGTTCTTTGTACTGAAGAGATTCAGTGATCAATACAGGGCAGTACAATATCTCCCACATCTAAGTGAGAATGAGTCATTTGCAGGGTCAGTTCTAACAGATTGCCACACTGCAGTATCAGAATTTCTGATTTAATAGGAATGGAATGGGGAAGAGATTGAATTTTTATTTTTAATTTTTTAAAAGAGAATAGAAAACAGTTAAAAAGAACCTCATTACAAACACTACAAAATTTCACTAAACAAAATGATAGAAATTCAACAATGGTTGTTATATTCAATATTGTTGTCTTCAAAGTAGTTGTTCAGATTACCAGATGGAAGCATGCAAAATTGGTAAAAA
>NW_004524857.1:1804462-1807844 GCF_000260255.1 Octodon degus
TTGGTTAAAAGTTTTAAGTAGATAATTGCCATACTCTTTCATGAGTGTGCTTCCTTAATGTTCACCTGCAGCTGATACCCACAGGATTTTGTAATTTCTTGTTGTGTAATGCAAACATAATGCCATTAAATGATAAGTGGATTTGCTGAACAGGAGGCTGTATTTTTTTGGTTTTTTGCAGAACTGGGATTGAACTCAGGCCCTTGTGCTTGCTAGGGAAGTGCTTATTCTACTGAGCCATCTCCCCAGCCCCTGCACAGGTGTTTTGGGAATGTAGTATTCCACTTTGCTTCATAAAGTCTGAATTTGGAAACCTTTGCCAGCCAGGTGCTGTGGTCAGGTTGCCTAAGTTTCAAACTCTTCCACCATTTTAGTTTTATTTTACTTTGTCTTTATATTTCTCTAATCTCTAAGTCATAAACACACTCACATTTAATTTGGTTTTCTATTTTACTGGAGATTCAATTCATCATTTTTAATGTTAAGAGGGGTTATTGATTTCTTTTATTGTTCTTCAACTCATGCTTAGTCCTTATTTGAAATGAACCCTATGCACAATATAAATAAATGTTTTAACTTGATGAGTTATTAATTTTTTGCTGGTATTCTTCAACTACTTTAACTGATATTTGTTATGGTTTGTGTCTAGTTTTTAATATTTTTTATTTTTTTCTTTACACTCAGTAGCGATTTAAAGTTCAACATAGCAATACTTGATGGAAAGTACTGCTGGGATTATGGGTGTGAGTGCTACACCCAGCCTGGGGAAGATAAAGAGGGGAAAGAGTACCTCTCTGTAGTCATTGTTACTGCTGCTACTCCACTTTGCTCTCTGCTCTTTGCCACCACTATGAAAGGTTGTTCTGTGCCACGAAACAGCTGAGTATGGACTGACCCTCCAGTAACTGTGAGCTAAATAAACCTTTCCTTCTTTCATTCTGAGTGTCAGGTGTTTGTCTCAGTGATGAGAGAAGAGTAACTGAGACAGAATTTGGTACCTGAGGAGTGGGGTCAGTGCTGTGGCTAGACCTGATCATGTGGATTATGAGATGTTGGGAATGGCTTATGGGAAGAGGTAGGAAAGATTTGGAGATGTTGCCTGTAAGAGAAGTGCTGGAACAGCTTTGGCTGTTCTGTATGGAAGATTCTGGTCAGAGATCAGAAGACCAGAAGGCTGATAGAAGTCCTACTGTAAAGACCAGGCTGGGGAGGTTTCTTCTGGGAAGAAGGACTGCATTGGTTGTTGGACTCAAGCTGATATATGTTATAGTTTTGCAGAAAATTTGTCTGCATTTTCTTCATGTCCAGAGACTTTGCCTGAGACTGAGATTAAGCATGGCAGACTGATTAATCTTTCAGAAGAAATCTCAAAACATTCAAAAATTGAGACAGTTTCATGGCTATTGTTGAGGGTCAGATTTTATGCTGTCAGATATTGTTGAGGGTCAGATTTATGCTGAGAATGAAGAGAGCCCAGCAGGATGATTTAAAATGTAAGTTTGGCCAGAAAGAATGCCCCAATAAAGCAGTGGACAGCAATGATAGAGCTGAGATCTCCATTGCCCAGAAGGAGTAAGAGAGTGGAAAGGATAGCATGAGGGCATCACAGGAGGCAACAGGTCTCCATCCTTTGCAGCCTCAGAATTGCATGGGTGAGGGACTTTGCCTTGAGGGGAAAGTTGCAGAGCCCCATGTTCCAGAATAGCAGTAGTGGTCACACCAGTTTCCAGAATGGTGCTGACATGGTGATGTTATTCTTCGGGATCAAGGTCAGAGTGCTCAGCAATCCAGGCACTTGACCCCTACAGCTTAGAGAGAAGAAAGCCTGGTTACTGCTCCAGCTAGCTGCAGACCTTGGTGTCATCCATGTGGTGATGGTTTTAGGCACTTGCAGAGTGCAGGAGTTCTGTGGTTAAGGAGGAATTCATCTAGATTTCAGAAGGCCAGGCAGTGTGCCCCTGGGAAGGCAGCATGTAAAGCTATGAGTGATGAGCCTATTCAGTGGAAACCCCAGAAGTTTGGAAAAGCCAGGAACATGGATCATCTAAGGGAAACTTCAAGGAGGAAGCAAAGCAGGCTTAAGAGAGAAGCCATGGAAGCTACCATCAAGAGGGCCACAGGGGCGGAGCCACATGGAGCTTGCAATTTGCCCCAGATTGCTTCAAATGTTCCACATTGAACTACAGGATTTAATGTTTACCCTGCTGGATTTTGGACTTGTGTTTGTCCCAATGTTTTGTATTCCCCTGTTGTTTGTGCCTTTTGGAATGGTAGTGATTATCTTGTACCATTGAATGTTTGAAGTGTTTAACTTTTCATTTGTACAGGGGCTCATAGCAAAGAGCTTGCTTTTGATCTTGGAAGAGACTTGGGACTTTGAGTTTTTAGCAATGCTGAAACTGTTAGGACTTTGGCAATTCCTGGAGATGGACTAAAATGCCTTTTGCACAAAGGTATGTGCATGAGACTTTGGGAGATTAAGGGTGGAATGTTATTGTTTGTGTCTAGCTGTTCCCCCAAAGCCTCATGCAGTCATGGTGTGGATTTCTAGAGTTTGTGATTAACTCATGATCCACTGGGATTATGGGTCGGAGTACCGCTGGGATTATGGGTGTGAGTGCCACACCCAGCCTGAGGTGGATAGCCTGAATGTAACATAAGAGAGATAGAGAGACAGACTTCCTCTTTGTTGCCATCGTTGCTGCTTCTATTCCTTTTTGCTCTCTGCAGTCACCATGGAAGATTGCTCTCTGCCATGTGCCACTCTGCCTTGGGACCAGCTGAGTATGGACTGAAATCTTCAGTAACTGAGAGCTAAATAAAGCTTTCCTTCCTTCATTTTGGGTGTTGGGTAATTGTCCCAGCAATGAGAAAAGAGTAACTGAGACAAAACCAATAAAAATGGTACAGAATTTCAAAATAAAATGATAGGAAATTAACAATGGTTTTTATATTGCGTATTGTTATCTTCAAAGTAGTTGCTCAGATTACCAGATATAGGCATATAAAATGGGTCAAAGAATATAAACACTGGCTGTTTCTTTCAATGAACTAATAGAAATTAGTAGTATAATTATCTTATTCTCTCTCTCTCTCTTTCTCTCTCTTATTTTTCTTTTCCCCATACCATTTACTCTATTTTTTTTCAAAATTTTATTGATAAACAGCAATGTGACTATTTCAAATCAAATCAGAAGTACAGATTCAACAAATAACACACTGAATATATTCTTCTTAATGGTTAATTATTGTACAAGATGTGGACTTGAGATCCTATTTACAAACACCATTAAAACAAATCATTCTATTCATTAAGAGAATGCAACTATATATCTATCCTAACCACTTTGAATACACAGACACAAAATGGACATTCATCTGT
>NW_004524857.1:1808595-1809505 GCF_000260255.1 Octodon degus
GTTTCAAATCAAATCGGAAGTACAGTTTCAACAAATAACACACTGCATATATTCTTCTTAGTGGTTAATTGCTGTACAAGATGCGGACTTAAGATCTTATTTACTCTATTTTTTAAAGCAATTTCTTTCCCTTTCACAATGTGTACTGTACTTCTTTGATCTTACTCTTTCAGTTTGTTACATTAGGGAGAAAATATGATGTTTACACATACAAGTCTGATTTATTTTACTCATGAATATGGTCTCAGTTGCATCTATTTACCAATAAAAGCCTTGGGCTTATCTTTCCTTATGGCTGAGAGATACTCATTGTATAAAAATACCACACCTTTTTTATGCATTCCTCAGTCACTGGTGGTTTGGATCATTTCCAAGATTTAGCTATGACAAATTGTGATATTATAAATATGGGTGTACATATATTGCTGTGGTATGATGTTTTTAATTCTTCTGGGAATATACTCAGAAGGGGAACAGCTGGATAGAATGGAACTAAGACTAGAAGTCCTATGTCTTGAGGAATTTTCACATTAATTTCCGCAGGGTTGCATCAGTCTCACCAACAGTGAAGGAGGGTCTTTTTTTCCTCACAGATTCCTCAAGAATCTGTTGGAAGAATTTGCTTCTCTTTCAACAATGAGGATAAAACCCAGGCATGCACTTGAACCTCCCACCATCATCTGTTGTTGGTTGATTTTTTGATGATAGGTGAGATTTTCAGTGTTGTTTCAATTTGTATTTCTTGGGTGATCAGAGATGTTGAACATTTTTCCATATATTTATTTCTCATCTATATTTCTTCATCTGAGAAGTATATATTCATTGCAGATACCCATTTTTTGATTGGGTGTTTGAATTTTTGGGGCCTGATTCTCTCTCTCTCTCTCTCTCTCTCTCTCTCTCTCTCTCT
>NW_004524857.1:1809639-1810657 GCF_000260255.1 Octodon degus
GTCATTTCTTTTGATGCACAATTTTTTTTTTTAACAAGATGAGATTCCAGTTGTTGATTTTTTGATGTATTTCCTATGATGTTTGGTTTCTGTTTAAAAACTCTCTGCTAACCCTATCTTCAAGTTTTCTAACTACTGTCTCACCCATTAGATTTAGTTTTTCTGCTTTAATATTTAAGTCTTTGATTCATTTTGTTTTTAGTTAGTGCATGGTGATATACATGGACCTAGTTTTAGTCTTCAGTATGTAGACAGCCTGTTGTTCCAGAACCCTTTATTAAAGAACTGTTTAAAAAAAAAAAGAACTGTTTCTTTCAGTGAATGTGTTTGGCTCTATTGTCAAAGATAAGGTGGCCAAGTGAATGTATAGTTGTGTCGACATCTTCTAATCTTTAACGCTGGTCCTCAGATCTGTTTCACTGTCAGTACCATGTTGATGTTGTCACACTATGTAGTATGATTTCAAGTCGGGGATTGTGATGCTTCCTGTCTTGCCCTTGTTGGCCAGTATTGCCTTTGCTATTCTAGGTTTCTTCTGGTTCCAGCAAAATTTTGGGAATATTTTTTCTAGATTTGTGAGGTGTTCTAATGGCATTTTAGTTGAGATTGCCTTAAATCTGTTTAAGGTTTTAAGATTATCGCCATTTTCACAATGCTATTTTTTGCTACCCATGAGCAAGGAATATCTTTCCATTTTCTCAAATACTCTTTGAGCTCTTTTTTTCAGAGGGCTGTAATTTTCAGGGTATATATATCTTTTACCTCCTTTGCTAAATTAAATTCTAAGGAGATGACCCGGAACACAGGATCCTGAATAGACCCAGAGCTCAGGCCCGGCGAGTGAGTGAGATGACCCAGGGTTGCAGGATTCTGATTAGACCCAGAGCACAGGCCCAGTGAGTGAGTGAGATGACTCGGGGCTGCAGGATCCTGAATAGACTCAGAGAGCAGGCCTGGCAAGTGAGTGAGACAACCCAGGCCCGTGGGATCCTGAATAGACCCAGAGCCCAGGCCCAGC
>NW_004524857.1:1815082-1821170 GCF_000260255.1 Octodon degus
CCTATGATGAATGCTATCACTATTATATATAAAATGTACCAATAAAAAAATTCAAGGAAAAAAATAAATCGTAATTGGCTTTTATGGTATGGTAATGTGAAGGGTCTGGTTTCCCTAATTTATATGTCAGTGAGTTTGTTGTTTGTGTAGAGGAATGTTATTGATATTTGATGTGTTGACTTTGTATTCCTGTGTCTACTTTATTTGGTTATTATATCTAGAATCCTTTTGGTGGAGTTTTTGGGGCCTTTTATATACAGCATTATGCCATCTGCAAATAAGGATTGTTTTACTTCTTCCTTACCTATACTTATTCCTTTTGTTTTTCTCCAGGTTAAGAGAATTTAAAGAATGCTTAAGTTATCTATCAAAACACAAAAGAAAACAACAACAAAAAGCCCTCTAGGCCTCCTATTTGTAACATGGCCTAGTAACCTTCTAAGGGGCATGTCGGTCACATTTTCCTGGGATTTCTATTGGCTAAGAGAAACATATATGTTCTCCATTCCAGGAAATAATTCTCATTTTCTCTCTCTCTCTCTCTCTCTCTCTCTCTCTCTCTCTCTCTCTCTCTCCCTCCCTCCCTTTCGATTATGTACCATTTAATTTCTGCCCAATACACATTTTTTATGTCTTTTACTGAGTAATCCTGAAAATTCTTTTTCTTTTTTTTATGTTTATTTTTTAAAAAATTTTCCCATAATTTTATTGATAAACAAATAACAATGAGACAGTTTCATATCAAATTGGTAGGACAGTTTCAATAATTAACACATTGCATGCATTCTTCCTAGTGGTTAATTGCTGTACAAGATGGGGACTTGAGATCCTATTTACAAACACCATGAGAACAAATCCCTCTATTCAGTAAGAGAATGTAACTATATATCTATCCTAACCATTTTGAATACACAGATACAATGAAAATTCTTTTTCTATGAAGGTGAGTTAGGAAACCCACCAACCTATTTTCCTGGTAGGCTGGGCTGGGTTCCTTATCTCAGCTTCAGGAATCTCCTTGGAACCTTGAAAGACTGAGATACATTAATAGATGGAAGATTATCATCCAAAGAAAGAACTTGGCTGGCAATACTTCCAATATTGGAAATATATTGGAAATATTAAGCAGATCTTGCTTTGAATTGTGGATTTTACCCTATTAGTTCTTTGATTTTTCTCATCTAAAATGTATTTTCTCATCTAAAACATAGGCTTCATAATATAGGCAGTCTCCAACTTAACAATGGTTCTATTTAGGGCATTTTGGTTTTATGATAGTATGAAGGAAATAAACATGGAGTATAAATTGTACTTCAATTTTGAATTTTGCTGTTTTCTTTGTTTGCTTAAACTCAGTAGAAAAAAATGAACGAGGATAATGACAAGATTGGCAAATCTATAAAATTTCCACAAAGTGTAGAATTTTGGAGACATTTTTAGTAGTATTTTGTCTACAAATTCTTAATATAAGGACAGTTGTGTGCCTCTTGATCTGATAGCATTGCATGGTAGTTTTTCTGCACTAATTCTAACTTATATATGTAGACAGTATCAATCAAATATAATAATTTATAATGAAAAGCATAAATTTGCATTGGGTAGAGTTAAATACTTTAGTCAAGGCTGCTGCAATAGTGGAAAGAGACCAGAACTAATGTCTAAACTTATCTGTGCTGAAACAAAAGAAGGAAGAGGTTTTAAGGGGCAGTGGAGGGGAGTTAGTGGAGGTGATTATAGTCTTCATCCAAAGGAATAAATGCTTTCTTGTGTTTGCATAATAGATGTTGAATAACTTGCAGTAACTTGAGCTTCAAAAGTCAGGCTCTTATCTTTCTGATCTTCCTTGATTATAAAACTTGTATATAAAACTGTTAGGAAACTTAAAAAAATATTTACTATCTTATTGAGAAGGGCATTCTACAGCTAAATGGTCTCATGAGGAGATATATTAGAGAAGGGTCTTGAGTACAGAGTCTTGAGTACAGGAGCTTCTGTCCCTGTGGGGTCATGGTGTGTCACCATGCTGGTACATGGATGTGTGCTTTCTTGAAAGTCCCCACATACTGATCCATCATCAACCTCCAAAAGGCTTTCAAAAGGATTTACATTTTAAATGATTAGAAAGGAATTTAGAATTCATGGTTTCCTAAGTCCATGTTTAAGATAAGGGCAGTCAGTGCCTGCAGGCAGAAAGAAGCTTGTCTAAACTCCAGTGAGCTTGGAAAGAGTACTAATGCCATGTTGGTTGGTCAATCACATCTCTCTTTTTATTAGATGAGAAGAGAACAAATCTTTTTGATTTTTTCAGGTGCCTTCTGATAAATGTCAACAAATAGGTTTTTTTTTTTTTTTTTTTCCTAAAAGATATCATGATAACTGGAGGATGGAAGACCAGAAGCAGCGAGAAAACTTCTTTGGGAATCTCATTTGAACTGTAAAGTATGCAGTGGTGTGAGATCAGGTTAGCAGGGTTTTAGGGTGCTCTGGATTTCTTAGAGAAATTTTTCCAGGACCTGAACAAAAAATTAGTTAAGACGTACAAAAGGTAGAGAGGTTTTATATCTATTAAAGGTAGGAATAGAAATATACTGTGCAGTGACTGTGGGCCAATTAAAGTAGGAAAAGAAGTAAGTGCTGTGGGGTGGGAGTAGGCCCTGGAGAAAGAGCACAGCAGCCGTGAAGTTAATGGCAGAGGTCTTTTGTATCCCCTGGCTTTCAAAATTGAAGAAGAATTAAAGACCTTTAAAGATAAGTCAAAAGTAAAGAAATTCATGACCATTAAGCCAGCATTGCAGAAAGTACTTAAGGGAATCCTAAACACAAAGGAAGAGGATCATTAAAACTGTGATGCTGAGATAGAATGAATTTCACTGAGAGAACAGATAAATTGCATAAAATCAGGAATTAATCAAACACTAAAAAAACACAATAATAACACCGGAATGGGTATTGTTAATAAGAACACTTAATGTAAGTAGCCTTAATGCTTCAGTTAAAAATAAAGTCCTACATAATGGATCAAAAAACAGAACCCAACTATATTTTGTTGGCAAGACACACACTTCACCTGCAAAGAAATGCACAAACTGAAGAAATGCACAAACTGAAAATGAGGTGATGTAGAACAAAATTCCAAGCAACTGAGGCCCCAAGGCAAGCATCCATAGTTACTGTCATATCAGACAAACTGAGACAAAGAAAAGAGGAACACTACATATTGATAAAGGAATAAGTCAACAAGATGAGATAACAATTGTAAATACACAGGTGGTAAATGTCAGGACACACTATTTCATAAAACAAACACTGCTTGACAGTAATAATCATATTGATGCTAGCACAATTGTACTAGGTGACTTCAGCACCTGGTTCTCACAACCAGATAGTTCAACCATGGAACACTCAACAAGAAATAACAGTTAAACTACACTGTCATTTGAATGGACATAGCAGATACAAGCAGCACTCCTTTCAATAACAAGAGAATATATTATTTTCAACAGCTTTTGGAACTTTGTCCAAAATGGACCTTATTTTATGCCACAGGGTAAGGATTAATAAATTAAAAAAAATGAAATCTCATGAATTCTCTTTATAATGGAATGAAAGTAGAAGTCAACAGCAAGAAAAACTACAGGAACTACACAAACACATGGGTATTAAATAATATAGGGGAGAGCTACCAGTGAGTCATTAAAGATGTCCAGAGAAAAACTAAAAAATTTGAAGAATGAAATAACAGAAAAACAAAATATTAGAATCTGTGGGTCACAATAAAAGCAATCTGAAAAGGATGTTTATAACCATGAGTATCTACATAAGAAATAAAAATAATGCTAAATAGAGATACCTAATGATAGATCTCAAGGTCTTAGAAAAATAAGAACAAATGTAGCCCAAGTCCATTAGAATGAAATAAATAGCAAATATTTGGGGATAGATATGAAATTGAAACTAAAAATGAAATTCAAAGGATCAATGAATCAGAAGGACAGCTCTTGGAGAAATAAAACAAGATTGATAAATTCCTAAGCCACACTTACCAAAATAGGAAGAAGCAACCCAAATTAATACAATTAGAAAATAAAAAAATTGAAATAACAGACATCACTGAAATCCAGAGGATTGATAGAAATTATTTTGAAAACATATTCCAATATATTAGAGGATCTAGAAGAAATAGAAAAAATTCCTAGACTCATATAATGTATAAAAATTGAACAAAGAAGACATCCAAATCTAAACATATCAACAATAAATAACAAGACTGGAATAAGTAAGTAATAAGATGAAACCCCTTCCAACAAAGGGTCATTCACAACCTGATGGATTTGTTGCTGTTTTACCAGACTTTTAAAGAGCTAACACTAATGAGTACAGAAAGGGAAGGAATACTTGTAAATTTTTTGTTTTCAAAGAGAAAAGAATATTTCAAAATAAGATAATAGCAGGATAATAATGTTTAATATATTGGATATTGTTATTTTAAATTAGTTACTCAGAATATAAGATACCAGCATTTAAATGTGCTAACAATAGCAGCGCACAACTTTCCTTTAATGAATTGAGAGAAATTACTAGTATATCTTAACTATCTTTTTAATATTTTTTCTTTTTGCATCTCCCTTCATTCTTTTCTCCATTCCTTCACCCCAGCTTCTCTTTCCCTTTGAATTTTCTTCCTGCTGTACAATATCTATTTTGGATCTTATTTACTCTTTCAGCTTCTCACACTAGGGAAACAACACAATGTTTATGCATATGGGTCTGATTTACTTCACTTATGCGTATGGTCCCAAGTTTTACCCGCCTACCTATTAAAATCTTCAGTTCAGCCTTCTTTATGCATGAATAGTATGTTATTGTATTTAACTACCACATCTTTCCTATCCATTCCTCAGGAGATGGGTATTGGGGTTGTTTTGAAACTCTAGCTATTACAAATTATACTACTATAAACATGTGTACACATACATCATTATTTTATAATGTTTTAAGTTCTTCTGAGAAGATATCCAGCAGGGGAATATCAGAATCAAGACACATCCAAACCCAGATTTTTTGAGGAATCTCAACACTGATTTACAGTGGTTGTACCAGTTTACACTCCAACCAACAGTGAAGAGGGGTTCTATTCTTCCCCACTGTACCTCCAACATTTGTTACTAGTTGACTTTTTGTGTGAGAGGTGTTATTTTTTGATGTGAGATGAAATCTCAGTGTTGTTTTAATTTGCATCTTTCAAATGGTCAGTATGGTCTAATAATATGAATAAAATAATTTCAGTTTTTTTTTACATTTACTTAAGCAGGTTCTAGGAGCTAGTATGTGGTCTATTTTGGAGAATATCCCATGTGCAGCTGAGAAGAATGTGTATTATGATGTTATGTGATGGATGACTCTGCAAAAATCTACTAAGTCCATTTGTTCAAAAGTTTAGATCAATTCTAGTGTTTCATTATTGATTTTTTTGTCTAGTTGGTGACATTGGGGTATTGAGATCCCCAATATAATTGTATTAGTGCTTATTTGATTTTATACACTCATTAATTTTTATATAGTTTCATGCATTGGGTTTTATGTATGAACTACATGCCTAAACATGTATCTTCAAGATTTCTACCTACTTTCTCTTCCAATATATTTAGTGTTTCTATTTTATTTAGATCTTTGATCCATTTTTACTTTAGCTTAGTGAATCATAATAGATGTAGGCGTAGTTTAGTCTTTGGCATGTGGAAAGCCAGATTTTTCAGCACCATTTATTATTAAAGAGGCTATCTTTCTTCCAGTAAACATGTTTGGCCCCTTTGCCAGAACAAGGTGGCTGAGTGTGTTTGTAGCTGTGTCTGCATCTTTTATTTATTTATTTATTTTTTCCGTATTTCAGAGAAAAGGCACTAGGCCTGCATGTTTATTTACAAACATATCTAGTATGCCACATGAATTTAAGAATTTGATCTGTTTCTGAAGAGCTTCACCTCTTGAGAAATTCTGTCCATCTGCAAAAGGGGATGAATTAAAACATCCTTATTTCTTAAGCAGTTGGTGTCTCACTATAAAGAAAGGTGCTGCAAAACCAGATCCA
>NW_004524857.1:1821736-1824042 GCF_000260255.1 Octodon degus
GTAGAGGAATGTTATTTATTTTTTAGTATTGACTTTGTATCCTGCTATGTCACTGAATATGGTTATTAATTCTAGAAGCCTTTTGATGGAATTTTGAGGTCTTTTATATAAAGTATTATGTAATCTGCAAACAATTACAATTTAACTTCTTCCTTTCCTATCTTTATTGCTTTTATTTCTATCTCTTGTCTAATTGCTCTGGCTAGTGTTACCAGAATTATATTGAATATTAGTGGTGATAGTAGATAGCTTTGTTTTGTTTCTGATTTTAGAATGAAAACTTTCAGTATTTGTCCATTTATTATGATGTTGACTATTGGTTTGTCATAGATGACTTTTACCAAATTGAGCTAAAAACCATCTATTCTGGTTTTTTGTGATTTTTTTTTTATCATAAATGACTAGTGGACTTTTTAAAAAGCTTTTTCTACATCTGTTGAAATGATCATGTGATTTTTGTCTTTGACTTTGTTGATATGATATATTTATTGATTTGCATATACTGAACCATTGTGTATTTCTGGCATGAGTCCAACTTGGTCATGGTGTACCATCTGCTTGATGATTTGCTACCTTGTTTGCTAGTATCTTATTGGGCATTTCTGCAGCTATGTCCATGAGGGAGACTGGTTTGTACTTCTCTTTTTTAGTTGAGTCTTTCTCAGGGTTTTCTATCAGGGTAATACTTGCTCCAGAAATGAATTAGGGAGAATTGCTTCTCTTTCTACTTTACTGAACAGTTTGAGGAATGCTGGCATTAAATTGTCTCTAAAATTCTTGGACAATTCAGCAGTGAGTCCATCAGGACCTTTCAAGTGTGAAAACATTTTAGTCAATTGTCCCTCAAAGGACTTCCATTTAAAACATGTAAGTGATTCTGAAGGGGCTTCAATAAAAATATGAAGAAAAAAAAGAATTAAAAAATTCAGACACCCCCAAATTCAAAGACACAATCCAAAAGTGGGCATCTGAGATGAATACACAATCTCAGATGAAGAAATATAGATGAGAAATAAATATAAAAAATGTTCAATCATTGCTCATTCAAGAGATGTAAATTAAAACAACACAGATTACATCTCATTACAGAAAGAATGGCTATCATAAATAAATCAACCAATAACAAACGCTGGACATACCATGGGAAAAACTGAACTCTTAGCCACTGTTTATGAGAGTGTAGACAGGTGCAACTTCTGTGGAAATCAGTATGGAGATTTCTCCAAAATCTAAGATTAAAGATTCTAATCAACCCAGCTATTTTTCTTCTGGGTATCTTCCCAGAAGATTTAAGAACATCAAACCACAGCTATATATATTTGCTCATGTCTATAGCAGAATAATTTGTAATAGCTAAATCTTTTAAAGAACTCAAATGCTCATCAACTGAGGAATGAATAAAAAAGATGTGGTATTTTTATACAATGAAGTACTACTCAGCCATAAAGTATAATCTTGAGGCTTTTTATAAGTAAATGAATGGACCTTGAAACCATACTCATAATTGAAAATAAACTCACAAGTGTAACCATCCAATTTGTCTCCTGGGTATGAGAAACTGAAAGAGAAAGATATAAAGTGTACAATTAATACTGTGAGATAGGAAGATATTGTTTAAAAAGAAGAACTAGGATGATAGAAAGGGGAAAGGATGAAAAGGAACACAGAAAATTTCAAGTTAGCTATATGATTAGTGCCTATTAGTTCATTGAAAAAGAATGTTTGTGCTAGTATGGATTGGAGAATTTTTATGCCTATATCTTGTAGTCTAGGTAAATACTTTGAAGATGACATTATTCAATGTATTAACTATTATTATTCTCTTATTATTTTATCATAAAATTTTGTCTTACCCCTTTCAGTAAAAAAATCAGACAGAGATAGGGCAGTGCTATCTATTTAGGTCTTTCCATCCAAAAGGTGTTGGGAATTGCATTTCTCTCCTTGTTAAAAATTTGTTGAATATTGCCTCCATATGCAAAGACTTTGCTACATTTATGTTCTTGGATTATAATTTTTCTAATTGCTGGGCTGCTTATTGTAGAGATATTTGAACGTGGACTGATTTTTCCTTTTTCCCTATAAATTACTTGCTCTTCACCCCATCCCGTGCTCCCAAAATGTTCCTTCATTGTATTTGATCTTTTTATAGCTTTACAAAGCCTTGTATTGTATTGATTTCTCTGTTTTTTTCCTTCCATGGAAGAAGTCCTGTCACTTGACATATGGGTTCTTGTATGTTTTTGCATTGTACTTTTTAATAATGGCAATATTTCTTTCTTCTGTTTTGCTTTAAGATAATTTTA
>NW_004524857.1:1824142-1824771 GCF_000260255.1 Octodon degus
CCTCCTCGTAGTGGCTGCGCCGCACCACGGAGGTTGTGAACCTCCGGATGCTCTGCCCCAACATGGTGCTGGAGGAAGCTCTGCGAAGGGGAAAGCTGTGTCTGCATCTTTTAATCTGTAACACTGATCTTCAGGTCTTTTTTTTTTTTTTTTTTGTCATTACCAGCTGATTTTATCACAGTAACTTTGTAGTATAATTTCAATTCAGGGATTGTGATACACCCTGCTTTGTCTGTATTGGCCAGGATTGCTTTTGCTATTCTAGGTCATTTCTATTTCCAAACGAATATTAGGAATGTTTTCTCTAGTTCTGTGAAGTATGTTAATGACATGTTGTTTTGTATTGCCTTAAATCTGTAATACAGATTTGGGAGTATGGCCATTTTCACTATGTTGTTTCTTCCTAACTATGAATAAGTTGTACCTTTAAATTTTCTAATATCCTCTCCTGTCTCCTTTTCAAAGTACTGTAATTTTTGATATATATAGATCTTTCACTTCCTTTGTTAGATTGATTCTTAAGTATTTCAGTTTTGGATGCCTTGGGATGGGTGGGATTTCTATAATTTCTCTCTCATGGAGTTTGTTGTTTTGTGTAGAGGAATGTTATTTATTTTTTAGTATTGACT
>NW_004524857.1:1828636-1831019 GCF_000260255.1 Octodon degus
TTAAAGATATAGAAATATTTAATTGCTCCTTTCAACAATTCTTTAATAAAGCATTAGGAACAGTAGTGGAGAATATGTGAGGAGAATCTTAGATTTGCTTAAAAATTTCTGAATGTGTGTTTGTTGGATATTGTGGAACATTGGTGAAATACAAGGCAATTAGCATTTTTGTAATAATTCTCCATACAGCTGCCTCCTCTCTTGTGACAGAGTTTTAGTTGCCAAAGAGATATACTCAGTGTACATATACAGACAAATGAACAACTGCATTTCTTGCAAAATATTTAACAGTTTAAAATGTAGTTTTTATTAAAGAAATAAAATGTAGTTCTTTAAAACATGAAGTAGCATGAAATATTTTCATCTATTTCATAATTGGATGTAATTTATCAAATTAGCTTTTTGGTGTCCATAATCTTCCATTATACAAATGAGGCAGAATGTTTTGATGTGAATGTTTTCTTTTTATCTCTAGGAAACCATAAAAAGAGTTCATTTTCTTGCAAAGTGCATCTAAAAGATAATTATGCCACCTCATACTCTGGATAAATAGTTAACAAAATAGCTTAAAACTGGTTTTTTTTTTTGTGATAGGTGCTTATATCTAATGATGGAAAGAAATGGGGAACTGTAAGTGGAAATGAAGTCTTAAGAATTTTTTATTGCCTGTCATATTATAAAGTGGTTTACTTCTTTAAATGTTGCTGGTAAGACATATGAGCTTACTATAATGCTTTAAAAACAATTAGGTTTCACAAACTTACTTCTAATAAAGCACTTTAGGGAATCTAATTGTCTCCTATAAACATTTGCTTTTATTTGATCAGTAAGGAAATGAATCTTAAAATGTCTATGTAAAAACAGAACAATATGTTAAATGTAATTTTGGAAGAACTATCTTCGCTTCCCTGGCAAGGGCAAGGGTCTGAGTTCAATCCCTGGTTCTGCAAAACAAAACAAAACAAAGAAATATCTTTGGAGACAGGGAAATTATTGATAATTTATTGGCATTTTTAATTTTTGTAATAACAGTCTCTCAGTTCTGAAGCAAAGATTCTCTCTCTCTCTCTCTCTCTCTCTCTCTCTCTCTCTCTTTTTGTATTTTAGGGAAGGGTCTACTGGGTGTTCAGGGTCCCACTAATAGATCGGACTCATAGTGATCTGCCTGTTTACAGCCTCCCAAGAGCTGAGATTACAGGCACACACAACTAAGTCTGTCTCAATTGTTGTCTCAGCATGCCCTGAGGGTAGAGCTGGATCGGCAGGCCCAAGGATCAAACTCCTGGCCCCTGCCCCTAGTGTGCAGGTGCTTTAATCCGCTCAGGTATTTGGCCAGCCCTGAAATGCAGACTCTCACTGGGGCTTTACTTGTAACATTCATGACCATAAAATAAATTAAAGGAAAATTACACCCTATCTGGCTAAAATAACAACTAAAATTATAAGGATTTTCACTGTACAACTAATTCCTTAAATTACTGTTTGTTTTATCTTAGGATAAAAGAGAGAAAAGCATTATCACTAGACTTTTTTTCTTTTGATATGTATATCCTTCCAATGTTGTTTAGTTATATGCCTTAGGAAGGGGACCTGATAGCTCAAGGAAGCTCTTTGCTTAAAAACTGTATTTTTTTTTTGATAGGATCAGAATTTTATTTTTTTTAAAAATAATTTTATTTGCCAGTCCTAGCCCAGGCCCGGTGAGTGTGTGGGAGAGCTTCCTGCTACCCTGCGCCGGCAGGACCTATTACCAGTCCAGCCCAGGTGTAGCGTGGGTGAGACCATCTTCCACCCTCTTGGGATGCCCCCCACCACTCCGCAGCACCTCCCCCAACCCACCCACCCAGTAGGAATTTCTGCCGCTTTCCAGGAACCCCCAGAACCAGTCCTAGCCCAGGCCCGGTGAGTGTGTGGGAGAGCTGCCTCTCCCTCCTACTCCACCTTGTCCCCTTCATGCTCAGCTCAGGCCTGGCATATAGGCCTGGGGTGTAACCTTGCAACTGCAATCCCTGCAGAGAGTGCAGAGGATAGAACCATCCAGCTAGTCTAGGAGCAGAAAAACTTGCCAGAGGGGCATAACAAGTTCACCCCCAAGGGCAGCAGCAGGAAGGAGCAGAGCACAGCAGCCAGACCCAAGCCAGGCACAGCTGGATAATTCCAAACTTTGTAGATCTGCACCTGAACTTCAGTACATGCTAAAGTTATAACTAAAATGAAGATCTACAGCAAAGGTCAGAAGACAGTGCTACGCAAAATGATGAGAAGGAACAAATTGCAACCTCAGAACACAACTCCACCCATAACAAGTGCAGAGGACACTAACACAGAACAAATTGGGAATCACACAGCTGAAGGCAATGAATCTATGGTTTCTGAAATAAAA
>NW_004524857.1:1838064-1839138 GCF_000260255.1 Octodon degus
CAGAAGGGATACTCCAAGCAGGTGGTCCCCAGGAAACTGTCTCTTCCAGGGACTTTTATAGAGGAAAACCATGTGGTGAGGCTGGTCTATGGTGGCAGAGAACATGGGAGCTCACTTATGTGGGCATGAGGTGGGACAAAACTATGGACCAATAAGATTGCAAGCACCATTGCTCAGGTAAAATTGATTAAATCCAGTACCAAATGAGGAAGTGAGTCACACAGCAAGCGGGCATGAATACTGGGATAGGGTCTCTTCCTATTGGGGGTTGGTTAGTGATTCATTTGGGCTCTTTCAAGGTGATTGATACCTATTTAGAATATCAATCCCTGATGCCCATCTCTAGAGTATGTAGCTGTATGGTTTATTCTTTTGTTTTGAGGTCTAGCCCATATGGGAGTGTCTATCTGTTCCAAGTTGCAAAGTCACCTTGTCTCCCATATTGTTCTTGAGGGCCTGGCCCTGCCTGACTACCTACAATATTTCTATCTAATTCATCTGGCTACAACATTCCCCCTCTGAAGAAGTAACACAAACTGCCATGAGGGAACCATGAGCGATGGCTGCTCTGGCTTCTTCAGGCTGAAAGGTGTCATAGTTGTTGACCGGTAGTCAGAGATACTCTCCAGAGGTTCTACCTAAAGGTCTTCAAGAGACACCAGGCATTTCATCTTGGGTAGATGGAATTGATTTAAATCTGGACAAGACAAAGCCAAAGAAACAATTAAACATGCATGGGCCAAATAATAACATCAGCAGGATGATTATGAATGCAGTCAAAATGATTCTCACCAAGTAAACAGTAATGATTTGATATCTTATATTTTGAACAGCTATTAGAAGGATCTGGAATGTCATAACATTTTAAAGTTTATAATTATAAAAAGACTAGCTAGAACTTTTTGTAAGTCCATTAGCAGAGGTCTCTTAAATGTGGGGTTTAATCACCCTTTTTTATCTTCCATGACCATTGGGTATTATCTCAAATAAACTGGCTGACTCTTATTACTGGGGGTACATGAATGACAGGACCTATGGAAAACACTGAGTACTCTCCAGTTCGCAAGTGGGGCC
>NW_004524857.1:1840158-1845267 GCF_000260255.1 Octodon degus
TAAATCACTTTACTTATAGAGTCTGATAGTTTTCTATAAGTCCTTCTAACTTCAGTTAAGAGAGGTCACACCTGTATTTACTATTAGCATGAAAAAAATGAGTTACATCAGAAATCAACCGGGCTAATTTATACACTCATCATGAAATATATAACATTCTAATCCAATGTCTCATTCATTGTTTTGGATATGACTCCTTTTGTAAGCAAGGGGTGCTGCCAAGGGATTTCTCCTTTTAACAGTATGGCTGAGTTTTATGTCGTAAAGACAAGGCCTGGCTCTATAGGCCCAAAGCTAGTAGACATTGTGTTGTCAGTGTCTTTAGAACTTTTTTACATTGACAGGATTTTATCTGTCCTTGGGGATCTGTTTTAACTAGTGAAATACATGAACAACAATATATATTACATTTGTAAAAAAATAAGTCTCGGCATCATTATGATTAGTAAACAACCTGAATATATATTGTAGTATCTCAGCTACAGCTAAAGAAAAATATCTTTTAAAGTCTTCTGTTTCCATTGAGGTACAATGACTGGAAGGAAGGTCAGAGTTAGAGAAAGACAAAGAGACCTGCACCAATATACAGCAATAGGCTGGATTTTTCTCTATTCATGGTTACTCAGAGCTCCTCTGTGGAGATGACAAGTTGAGATAATAGTCTGGCCAGGGGGAGGAGGCAGGCCTAGTGCCATTTAGTCCTACTTGGACCATCTTGGAAGCTGAGTCTGAGCTCTGGGGTCTCCACCTCAGAGTGCAGTCTCACTTCTAGTGGCTGCCTTGGCAGTCAGGGCATGGCTTGTGGGGGCCTCTTAAGACAGTCCCTCTTATGGTGGCCTGGCTTCTGACAGCAGTAGCAGATGAACCTCATCATCAGTGAACTCTTCTTGGAGCCAAGATAATCAGATTTAGGGTCTATTTTGAGGCCACAACAAAGGCAGCCACTTTTGATCTCTTTTCTTTCTTTCTCCCAAAGAGATCAACAGCCAGCCACTGTGATCTCTTTGTTTTTCTCCCAGTTCCTATTACAAGACACTAAGGAAGCAGTTTTTACTAAAATATTAAATGAGTTTCTACAGTAAAACTTACCTCTTATAGCTCTTTTCTAATATCTGGAGCAGACTGAGTAATGAACTTATCTGTAAGAGTAATCTGTCCCTCTATTAAACACTCTAAGAAATCACAGGTGTTTATCTTTCTCCTGGTAAATAGCTAAAATTTAAAATAACTAGAAGGCTTGGTTTTAGTTTTTGTGTTTAGACCTTCAAGAATACATACCAGAAAATGCTTTTTAGTCTCCTGCCTGGCTGGCTGTTAGGACAGCAGGGGTCTTAGGTAGAAACTTCTTGGCTCCAGAGGGATCAGGTAGTTCCACTTGCTGACTATCTCTTGGCTATTTAAAATAAACAAGATGTTATTTATGTCCAAATGCAGTGGAAGCTTGTAATGCTGCCTATCTTTCATTAGAAGTCAAAGCTTGGTTTAAGATTAACACTATATCCTTCCAATCTGGTTCATAAGTCTAAAGACCTCAATATATTTCTCAGGGTCATCTAAAGATTTTCTAAGATCTGACTTTATCTGTTTCAGGTCACAGAGAAAAAGGCACACAAACACTGGAAATTCTAAATTGTCTATTTATTTCTTTAAGGGATATCGTCTTGAGGAGCTTGTCTAAACTCAGCTAAGGATGGATGTGGCCTTGTAGAGGCCTGGATTGTAGCTGTTTTAGAAGCCCACCAGATAGAAAGGCAAATAGGGGAAACCTTACTTTCAGTAATGGTGGGCAGGGCTGTGATCAACACTGTCTGATCCTCAGGCTGCAAAGGTTAGGGAGGAGCAGCCTCAGGCTCCAGGAGGGTGAATGCCCTAGGCATCTGAACTGCTTGGTTCTCCTGTCACTCACATCTACATTTCAGAGCTAGATAATAATGACTTTTTTAATGCAAACAAAATCTGAACATAAGACATTTTTACCATCTTCCTTTCTATAGTATTGTTCTAGTTGTAAAATTAGTGTTGTAATTGATAATTTCCTCTGAATTCCATTTTGGCTCTCAGGGGTACATAGACCATGCACATTTATAGAATATTAAATAGCTCTTTTGCAGTGTGTATGGATTAAATGTCTTCCAGTGTGTAATGATGCACTCTAAAGGGGTAAGAAACTTTGACTGTAAAATTCCCATGGTATGGAATGCAAAAACAGAGAGTTCTGGACATCTCCACCTTACCTCTAATTGATTCCCCCTCAAGGCATCCCCTGAATAGACCACCCTAGAGCAGGTGGATGCTCTTGGAGAGAGGGCAGACAGGATCCAACCAGCCTATCCACCCTCAATTTTTGTCTTCCAACAATCTCATGAACCGTGCAAACTGTGCACTTATTCTTACTGAATATTTTTAAATATTACAATTGGTCTGGTAACAGTAATGTGTACAAAAGGAAGCATAACTATTGCATAAAAAGGTTGGAAGTAGAGCATTTTCCTTGCTGTACTGTAAAAGAGATCACTGTTGGAGGTAGACAAGGAGACAATTGACTGGAGGAACTTTTCCCTGGGCCCTAGGGCAAAGAAATCTCCAAGATACTTGTGTTCTTCTTTCTAGTCATCAGGGCAGCCTTTTCTAGAAGGACAAGGCTAAATTAAATCTTTGGAGCAAACAGGTCAAACATATTTATCATCTAGCAATCACATTTTATTCTTTTTTTTTTTTTTTTTGTATTTTAGGACAGGGTTTACTCCAGGCCCCTGCATCTGCCTAAGCAGGTGCTTTAATCCACTGAGCAATTTGGCCAGCCCCCAGCAATCACATTTTGTATGTTGGTAAAAACACATCACTTTAAAACAGACAAAAATCTCTTTCTTACTCTTAGTTGACATGTAAGGCACAGATGTAAATCATTCTCCTGATAACTGCTGTAGAATGTAAACTGTTGCAAACTTCCTCAGCCTAATTTCTGAAGGAGTGACTCATTAAAGAGTTTTACTGAAGAGCTCATGTAAAATTCCTAGTTTGCTAGCAGAAAGAGAGAAAAAAAGTACAATAGGTAAGTGGAGCTCTTTCAGTGGTTAAGAGTCAGTTTCCACGAAGTACCTTTAGGTATCTGCCAGAGAGTAGCCCTGCCCATGACCCCTCAGGTGTTTTCAGTTTCTATTGGCCCACACAACCACAGATCAGTCTCCAGAAGGGAATCTAGCTGTCATTCTGGTCAACAATCCATCAGCCATTGGCTTCACTGGGGATCCACCAAAGAATGGCTGGGGAAGCCTGTCCTCTGCTTCAAAGAGTGGCAGCTACTCTAGGAGCATTTACTAGCTGGCAAAGTAGCCACTGTTTATCTATGTTCTATAAAGGATAGTTAAAAGCCTGAGCAAGATTACCTAGCACTTTACAATAAATGTTTTAAAGTCTATAGCTTAGCTCTTATGCATCTAAATAATTATATCTAGGAGAAAAGTTTGAGACCCTCCCTCACACTAATTGTGTTTTGGTCCCATAAGTGTGCTGTTTTTGGAGATAGCTCCTTTTGGTATCACCCAGAAGTCAGTTCTCTCCACTGTGTCTCAAGTTTAGCTGCCTAAAGGAGACCTGCCCAGAACACTAAGCTGGGACATGCTTTTATATATGTCTTCCTGGAAGGACATACTCCTCTTTGTCTCATCTGACCCAGAGATGGGATATGTGTCCTTTTTCTAAAATGAACATATACACTCATTTCCCAAGTGCTTCACTTAGTTGGAACAGTCTATAGAGTTTTCCTAATTTTACATGCCTCTAACAAGCAAAGTACAAAGAGGTAGAAAAATGAGGAGTAAGGTCAAAGAAAGGAAACTGAAACAGAACAGGCTTAGCACTTCCTCTAGCATGTAGAGGGGAGCCAAAGACAGTCTATCCCAGTGAAAACTGTCCTCCAAGTCTTTAAGAACTGTTGCCAACCTAATGTAATTTAGTTGGCAGAAGGAGTCCCGTGTTTCATATACAGGCATGTGTATTTTCTAAGTCTGAGCTAGATTTAAAAGTTCTATTTCACAGAAGTTCATGTAAAATCCACTAGGAGGCTTACTAACGTTACTTTCTCTAGTGCTACTGTATAAGTCAAGCAAGGAATATCAGTACATTTAGAAACTAGCTCAAATGCAACATATACAAGTACAAAATAGTCATAACATGTCCCACTGGAGAAATATCATAACCTTGTAATGTTTACATATTTTAACCTAGATATACCAATAACATTTTGACCAACATTTTAACAAAACCATTTAAGAGACAAAGCATAAGCAATTATAAGCATTTTTAACAAAACTATGAGCCAAAACTGTATGAGGCAAAACATGAACAATTATGAGCAATGAGCAAAGACATATCAACATTTGAAGCATAAAAATTTGTTACCTAAGCAAGTCCCAATCTAGAATCTATGAAAGAAAAGCAAACTCATATCTCCATCAATGATATTGGTGGGAACCTCCAAATCATATAAGGAGCAAATGATCTCAGTAGAGACCTTCAAATGATATAGAGGAAGATGAAACTCCTGACTTGAAAGGTATCTGGGATGAGTTTTGTGTTCTCTAAAATTGAAGAATGAATTTTAGGAACAAGTGGAGGTTATGAGCAGAATATATTTATTGGGAGAAAGAAAGCTCCTTCCAAGAGAGGGACAGAAGGGGGTCCCCTAAGCAGGTGGTCCCCCAAGAGTTCCCATTTTATACATTTTATCCATTATTCCAAATTTTGCCTACATTTTCAGGGCACAGTGACTCGAAAATGCTCTTAAGGATAAATATGATTTCACTATATTAAAAATACTAAATTGTTAAATCATAGTTTTTGAATTGTACAGTTTCCATAGCCTTTATCTACAAGTTTATTTTGAAATGAATTGAGCTATATATCCATATATGTTTACATATAATTAAGGAATGACATTTTTTACTGATATGTTGAAAATAAAATATTTCTGTGATGGAATTTATAAGATTATATTTTTTTCAGTGTAAACAGCTAATGATGATAACCAATTGCAGATCTAAAATAATACCTTTATATTTAAAGCAAAAAATTATTCTTGAAGGAGATAGTAATAATATCTTTCATCTT
>NW_004524857.1:1851537-1852530 GCF_000260255.1 Octodon degus
GTAAGACAATCTCAAACAATGTAGTTTGCGACAGCCCTTTTATGAATGAGCACATTCTGATGCTTGAACTTGTGAACATGTTGCTGTTTTCTATAGTAAAAGAAATTTCAGATGTAATTAAGTGAATGATTTTGGAGTGGTAAACCAAGATGGGTATGAGGGGCATGGCCTGTGTGATCCCAAGGACCCTTAAACGGGAAAAGGGAGGCAAGAAGTCAGAGTCAGGCGATGCTGCATGAGAAAGACCAACCATCCAGCTACAGCTTTGAAAATGGAAGGGGTCATGAGTTTAGGAACTTGTAGAATCCCAAGAAACTGGAAAAGGTGAGAACAGCAGGCATTCCCCCAAGACTTCGGAAAGGAATACACTTATGCTGTCATTTTGATTTTAACCAAGTAAGATGCATTTCAGATTTCTAACCCTCAGCATGGTGAGATAATATATTTTTATTGTATTAAAGCATTAAGTTTAAAGCAATTTACTATAGCAGCAATAGGAAGCTAATGGTATTTGTTAAATGGGTTTAAAAGCCATATTATTTCTGTGCTCTAAATCCTCCAATGAATCCCCAATGCTTTTAGAACAGAATCAAGCTTTACAGTTAGACCTATCATACCTTTTTCTTGTCTTTAACTGTTACTTTAGAGCCTCATTGACTTTGGCTCTTAAGCACCAGCACACAAACTATTGCTGTTTTTATTTGAAATTTTGCTAGGTTATCCACATCCTTTCTTTTGTATACTTTACGGTTCTTTACTTGGTAGCCTAGTTTTCTACTTTGTGTATCCAAATCCAAACGCTTTTTATCAGTCAAACTTTGCTATCATCTGCTATGCAAAGCCTTACCTCAACCTGTGTCTAGCTTGCATCTTTCACACATAACCTATGGCATCTCACTCATGTATATGCAGCCTGTCTTTCCATCCAGCTGTAAGCTTCCTGGGGGAGGTAATAATATTACATTCTTGTATTTCTAGCACCTAACATGTCAC
>NW_004524857.1:1852630-1853529 GCF_000260255.1 Octodon degus
TATGGCATCTCACTCATGTATATGCAGCCTGTCTTTCCATCCAGCTGTAAGCTTCCTGGGGGAGGTAATAATATTACATTCTTGTATTTCTAGCACCTAACATGTCACCTGATTTACAGTATTCCTTTTTTCCTAATTATCCAATTGATTAATAATAATAAACAAACTCATTTATAATATTTCCATGATTCAGTTTTATGTTTTGTTATATGTTAAAATAAACTTTGCTCTATCTTGCTGCTTCTTCTAGCTATCATTTTCTTTCGTTCTCTAGTTCCTGCCAAATAACTGGGAGAATGAGTGATCTACATGTGTGGCTTCAATTTTTCTTCTCCCATGGCCTTCAACCTCCTCAACACATTGCTTCTTTTCTGAAGTATAGGTCTTTCCTTTCATAAGTCCATGTCAATTGGTTTCTAGGTATCCTCTCCTACCTCTGTGATTTGTACTGCTATTGCTTTAAACTCTGTCCTTCATTTTTCATATATATTAGTTCTCTTTTTCTACTTCCATCTTTTGTTTTTTTTCTAATCATTCCTCTTCATACCCCTTAATTCTAGACAGTCTTCCTATATTAAATGTTTAAGCCTTCTCTCTATGTGCACAGTGTCTGGAATACTTCTTTTACCCTCATGTTTTGCTCCTATGTGCAAAGATGGCTCCTTCTGTCACCAAGTGGTCCTATCCATACAGTGGTCCACACTACAACTGTAATTTCTACCTCTACCATTCCCTCAAGCAAGGACAGAAAACTATTACTCACGAGGAGCTCTTCCTTTTACTCATTTTTTCCTTTTCAATGATTCCTCCATTATGTTTATTTCTTTGTTTATAAATATTAGAATTCCTTTGTAATTTTTTCCACTTGTATGCTTATATGTTATTAGGATTATTTTCAA
>NW_004524857.1:1853639-1854577 GCF_000260255.1 Octodon degus
CTCACACAAAAAGCTTTGGTCAATGTATATCAGTTCTTGTAGTGCACATCGGATGGTCTTCTTAGAGATTTTCAGTCAAACTATCCAAGGGTAGTTTCATACTGAAAAAGAGCAAAAAAGACAGGTACTATAGGTAGCATAGGTCTAATTTCTCTGCAGGAGTTGTGAAAGTCCAGTAGCTTAGAGGGTAGGACACTGTCTGGTCTGGAAGTCTGAAGTTACACAGTACAAATTGCCCTTGCAGCAATAACAAAGTCAGAGGTCCTTGCAAGGACTTGCTAGTTATAAGAGGCACCCCATATAGGGAAATAGGAAGTATGTGGCCGACGTAAATTCTTCATAGTTTCTTATAGTCATTCATGGTCCAGGGCTGATTTTTACTCTATGCAATATTATGGAGCAGTGCAATTAACTTATGACCTTATTAGATTATCAGGAAAATAGTGATAATGATTTAATTAAGAGTTAGTACTGCCAGCTGAAAGGGAAATAATTTTATTGTTATTTTTTGCCTATAAATAACAACCAAATAGAAAATTTCTGATTCATTACATAAATCTTTTATACTCTGGACTTTCTACTTCCCACTTACTCAACTCCCGTCCCAGTACTCTCCAGATAAGCTCTTAGACTCTGTCATTTAACAAAGTTAAAAGTCTAAGACATTTTCTTCCTTCATCATGGGAAATTCAATGTCTGCTTTAACTCCAGGCAAGTAATAGGTATTTAAGAAATAGCTATATAATGACACAATGAAAAAATCATGAAACAGTTCAAATGGTTAGACTCCATACTGTTTTTTTTCATGAAAATAAGTTGAATATAGCAGTAAACAGAATACCCTTTTGACTTATTGATGGACACACAAAGAGGGCATTATTGCAAAAAATCTTTTGGGGCTGAGGGAGATGAAAAAACTCAGTTCAAAATAAAAAAAA
>NW_004524857.1:1856482-1856709 GCF_000260255.1 Octodon degus
TTGAATTTGGCTTAAAAACTTCAATACAAGTGAATTTTCTAGTAGATTGGATATAGCCAAAATACATCTAAATAGTTCCATTTGAAAAATATGTATTTGGTACAGAGTCTTGCTACACAGCTCAGACTCATAGGGTTCCTCCTGTCTCAATCTCCCCCCACTGGGATTACAGGTGTGCGCCACCACACCTGGTTTTGGTGGCTAGCACAGCATGTGGTACTGAGGAT
>NW_004524857.1:1864024-1864391 GCF_000260255.1 Octodon degus
TCATCAACCCAGCTCTAACAACAGGATTAGAAATGAGGCTGAGAACCAATAACATTTCTGTAGTAAACTGACTTAAGAGTTTTATGCATTAAATCATAAGACTATATATCAAGCACATAAATTATTAAATTATGGAGTCAGAAAACATATTTTCCTTGAAAACTATCTTTAAAAATGCTTGATAGTGACAACTTCTGGTGGTTTATGACTGATAAAAATGACCCAAGAGCAACATAATTGGAAGATTACTGGATAAGAAACCTAATATTTATATAATGCTACAGCTAAATACACTAATCAAAATGGCAAGCAAACTCTGAAGTTCTGCCTATGTCTTCAGAGAGACAAAAGAACTGATGGAAAAAGA
>NW_004524857.1:1870588-1871442 GCF_000260255.1 Octodon degus
ATTTGTTCCCGTTCTGTTTTCCTAATGTGTGAGTTCACAGCTATGAATTTCCCTCTGAGAACTGCTTTCATCATATCCCATAAATTACGATAAGTTGTGCTTGAATTTTTATTGAATTGTAGATATCATTGAATTTCTTGTTTAATTTCATCTGTGACACATTGGTTGCTGAGTAAGTCTTCATTTAATTTCCATGTATTTAAGGTTTTTTCTGGTTTCTTTTGTAATTTATTTCCATTTTCATTGCACTGTGTTCAGATAATGTGCATGGGATAATTTCTGTTTTCTTACATACACTTAATCATGACCTATGGACCAGTATGGTTTCTCTTTTAGAAAATGACTCATGTGCAGCTGAGAAAAATATGTATTCAGTTGTGTTTGGGTGGAACACTCTGTGTATATCCACCCAGTCCGTTTGTTTCAAGCTCTGGTTCAGTTCTGTGTAACCATGTCATTCTTAATAGCCAATTTGTGGAAATAGGCTATATGTGTATCAACAGGTGAGTGAATAAAGAAATTGTGACACATATACACCCAGAGAAATGTTACTCTACCACAAAAAGGGTACGTTTTAGTGCTTTTTGGGAACTGGGTATGTCACATGACTATAATGTTAAGTGAAATAAATTGGACAGAAAAGTTTATATATCTCATCGTTTCTCTCATATGAGAAATCCAAAACAAATAATTAAAGATTAATATAATGGTATAATACTAGAAACAGGGTAGTAGATTTTTGGTGGTGGAAAGGGAATATGGGGCCAGCCAAACTGCTCAGTGGATTAAAGCGCTTGCATTCAGGCTCAGGTGACAGTGGTTCAATCCCCAGGCCAGTGGTGCCGGCTCCGCCC
>NW_004524857.1:1872550-1883397 GCF_000260255.1 Octodon degus
AATATTTGGACTTTATAAAAGAAGAAAATCTATTAGTTTCAAAAATATGGCTGACTCATAGGACATAATTTTAAGTGAAATAAGTCAGTATTGAAAGGCAATACTGTCCTGTTTTTCTCATGTTATAAATCTGAAAATTTGAACTCAGTAGCAAAGAATAGAACTACCATTATCAGTGGTGAGTAGTGGGGAGATGTGATGAGTTCTAGAAAAGTCTAGCTAAAGGATACAAAACTTTAATTAAATTTAAGGACTAAGTTGAAAGTTCTACTGTACACATGGCAACTATAGTTAAAAACATTGTAGTGTGGTTTTTAAAATTGATGAGATAATATGTTTCATATATTCACACCACAAAATGCTAAATGTATAAGACAATGTATATATTATTAGTTAGATTTGGCTGTTTTACTATGTATCAAAACCTCCCTTAGTATACCATAAGTGTATTTTTATTAATTAAAAAGATAAACAAGAAATTAAAAAAGATTGTAACATAAGTCAGGAATCACTTGTAGTAGCTGTTCCCAAGCCTGCTGGATTTGCAATTCCTCTGTCTGCTTAATGGTGCTTTTTATAATACACTTCTCTTTTATTTACTTATTTAGTCATTTATTCAATGATTATTATTTGGGGTGGGTTTGAGACTTCCTTTTGAGATAATATAGTTTCTTTGGGATGTGATTTATCTATTTATTTATTTTCTTACTAAGTTCAAGCTTTTTCTGTTTACTGAAATAGATACTTCTTGTAAAATATAAACATCAAATATACATCACAGGGTCCAGTAAGATAGCTCAGTGGACTAAAGTGCCTGCTTAGACAAGCTTAGGCAAATGCAGACTGCTGCTCAATCCTGGGTGCCACATGCCACACCAGTCTTGTCCCCAGGACTGGCTGAACCAGCCAGAGTCCAGGCACACCTGGAATCCCAGTGCTGGGGAGACTGAAATCAGGAGACGACTATGAGTCACTGCATAGTGAGACCCTGTAACTACCAAATGCATTTCTTAAAAAAGCATTTAAAAATATACTTCTCAAAGAATAAAAGGGTTCCATAATTTCCACTAAAATTGAATTACAATTTTATCCAAAAATTTAAAATATTTAATTATCAACTCCCCTTACAAAATATCTACCCTATATTTCTTCATTTTACAAAGGTTAGTCATCCTGAGAGACATATAATGACTTGCTCACCTAAAGCTGGTATGATGGCTAACTTTATGCTTCAAATTAACTAGACCACAACATGCCCAAACATTGGACTAAATATTTAAGATTGTGTGTGAGGGTGTTTCGAAAAACATTAGCATTTATACCCACAGATTGAGTAAAACAGATTGCTCCCTCCAATATGCATAGCATCATCCACTGGACTGAGGTCTTTAGCAGCAGCCAAAGGCAAAGGAAGGAAAATTTCATTCTGCTGGATTTCTTGAGTTAGGATGTTGGCTTTCTGCTCCTGAACTAGTACTTACATTGTCACTCTCCCAGTGCTCAGTCCTTCCCAAAGGGACTCACACTGTCAGCTTTTCTGGCATTTCTGGATTTCCCACTTATAATCATCATCACCACATGATTCAATTCTTTATAAATCTGTCTGCACACACAATCACACATGCACACACACACATGCATATACAACCTGTCTCACAACACATTTCTAGCAATACGTGTAATTTACAGGAATGTACTTATATTTATAGGGTGTCTCACTTACTTTGTCATTGTTGGGACAGGATACCTGATACCAACAAGTTTCAGGAGGATAGGTTTATTTTGGTTCACAGTTGGCAGATGTTTCAGTCTGCAGTCAGCTGCTCCAAGGCCCTGCGGCCTGGCAGAGGAGAAACAGTTGATGACGAGGTGGAGTGAAGCAGAGTGGGATCAAGAGAAAAGGAGGGACACATACACACCCTGCTGGGCCACACCCACCCGACCCACCTTTCCATCAGGCTTTACCCCTAAGGACACACGCAGCTATAAGCCCATGAGTGGGTGAATCCAGTGAGAGACACCACACACCCACGACCCAGCCACCTCCCCAGAGTCCCCCTTGTGAATACACAAGGCTTTGGGAGGACATTGAGGTACGAGCCATAGCATAGGGATGGACTGGATCTCTTTCTCTGGAGAACTGTGACTTACACAGCTGGGGTAACCCAGAGCTAGTCCTAAACCAGTTCCATCTTTGAAAGTGCCTGCTGCAGGTACATAAGAAATGTGCTTGAAGTAATGAATGAATACTTAATAGCTTAAGAAGACATTCAGCTTTTGTCTTGCAACAGCAGACAGGACCTGATAATGATTACAGGTTTTCATTTTTCCATTGTTCTTTGCACATTGAAAAGCTCTCTCTTTAAAAAAAAACAGTGAATAAAATGTAGAACCAGTGATCATATACTTTTATTTTGCCTTAGGTGATACTTTACTTATGATAACAGAGACTATGATTTCTGGCAAGGCTTTTTTAGGACTTCTTTGTCCTTTTACTTATTCTGCAAGTTCCTTGCATAAGTGGGTAGGGAATTATAAAAAATCTGATCAATTTAGTATAATGACCATATCCTGAAACAGCCTTTAGGTACCCGAGGTTTATTGACCACATCTGCTAGATCTTTGGAACTAATAGGTTCAGTTAATCTAAGCAGCATCTTGATTTGAGCATATGGGATAGACTAGTGCTTCTGAACTGTATTTTGCATACAAATCACCTGGAAATCTTGTTAAAATGGAGATATTCTGATTCGCAGGTCTGGAATGAGCTAGGAGACTCTGAATTTCTAAAAAAAGTCCTCTGATGGCAAGGAAGCTGCTAGTTTGGGGTTAATACCAAATGGGAAAAAGCTATCTTCTAGAGAACTTTGGTATCTGGCCCTGATGTCTGATTTGCTTTTACGGGGTGGGGAGATGGCTCAGTAGAATAAGCGCTTGCCTGGCAAGCACAAGGGCCTGAGTTTAATCTCCATTTCTGCCAAACAAACAAACAAACAATAAAACAAAAACAAACCCCAAACCAAGCCAAACCAAAACAAAACAAAAAACAAAGAACCCCCTCCCCCAATCCCAAACAAAACAAAACAAAACAACAACAAAAAAACTGGTTTGCTTTTACTTCCACCCTTTTTGTTACTTTGCCACAAACCTTACAAGCTCAGAGTGGGAATCCACATCTTTGGCATTTAAACAAAGTTAAGATTTTTTTTTTAAAATTTATGTATTTTGTACAGGGTCTCACTACGCAGCTCCGACTCCTAGTGATCCTCCTGTCTCACCCTCCACAGCTCTGCGATTACAGGCGCACGCTACCACGTCTGGTCTCTGTGGCTGGTGCAGCATGTGGTGTTGGGATCAAACCCAGTCTCTGCACTTGCCTCAGCGGGCACTTAGTCAGCGGAGCTATCTCATCAGTCCTAGACTTTTATTATATTGAGACCACCATTTCCTTCTTCAAGCTATGTGAAGAATGGTCTTAATCCTTTTAAATTTGTCTTTGCATATATAGATCCAAGATCCTGTTTTATCTCATTTTACAATTTATTTTGTGGATTAAAAATAAAAATTTGGAATCCTTTAAAAACATAGATAGTTAAGTCATTGTTTGGAAATATTGTTCACTTACATGCTCAGTTTAGTTTAGAAACAAAAGAGTAATTTGGTTTAAAATGGATATTATTGGTAATATGAAGAATATTGCTAATCACCTTTATGTGGAAATTTACTGTTTAAAAAAGGAAATATTAAAAAAAGAAATTTTGTATACATTCAGACACTTATGGAGAGAAAAAGGTAAAAAACAGCTTCACCACAAGGTGGCAGCAAGATATAATATTGTATATATATATGTATATATATATTTTTTTTTTAAATAAATATTTCAGTTAAGTAGCTAAGTCACTGAGTCAATGATGGTCAAATACCTTCTGTTAATGCAATGGTGTGCAGAAATGCCTTGGCAAAGCTACTTAATTGTGGCATCCTTGCATCACCACAATCTATCCTGTAAATTGTATAAGCCAGGCATTTCTGGGTCCTCAATAAGCATTTGCTGAAGGCAATTCTGGATTAAAAACTCCATAAGCTCCATGACATAATAATATTTTTATTTGTTTTGGTTCCACTTAACCAGCAATTAGGGTCATCAGTTACATGTACACATTCCTAAGTTGTGGACCCTAGAAATTCTAAAAAGTCTTCAACGTCACATGACATGGGGAAGCTGACATTCTGTAAAAAGAATACTTTTATTCAAAAATTAGAAAAGTTTGCTTTTTGACTCATGGGGCACGACTTCTTTTTAATATTGAACATATGCCTTATGATCTTTAGCCTCTTTATCTTGTTCAGGAAGACAATCATTTGCCTACTAAAAATCAGACTGTGCTGTGTGAGTGCCCTGTCGAACAAGCATTGGGGAACTGAGGGGTTAGTTTACCTCAGGAGTGTTTAATAGAAAGGTAGACACATACCACAGAAGTCACCAAAGTATCTGGACGAGTGAGGCTTTATTTTCCTTTTGGGGAATGATAGGCAGCAACCTGGTTCAGCATGTTATTGAGGGTACTGTGAAGGACAAGCAGATGTGGATTAAATTATTCAGCATTTGGTCTGCTTTTAAAATTTACTTTTATGAGGCAAAGGTATATGCTACACTCATCCAGAACTTGAAAACAACTCAATATATAGGTTATAAGCCAGAAATCTTGGTAGCTATCTGGGGATGGAGAAAGAAAAAAAATGTCCTGGATGGAGTAATGGGTGAATTTTTTCCCTGTTACTGCCATTGGGAAGATATCTGTATGTCAAGCTGTTCTGGGGCTGGAAATCAGATGATGTTGGAGCCGGGAAGCCTAGGCGTGGTGGATGTGGAGGTAGCCCCCAGGTGAGGAAACGGTGACGTCACTTCTGCTTGTTTTATCCTCTGCTGAATAGTTGGGTAGCACTAGATAAATTATATATGTCTAATGCTGAGTGAGATTTCTTTAAAATCAGTGTTTTGAAAGGAGGAAGTAATCTTTTTGGAACTTATGAATAGCAAAGACTTTGGACTTATGAAATCTGTCATGGTAGGGTATTCTTTCAGTTACACTCTGTGAGTCTCAAACAGCAATCTTAATTAATGCTACAATAGGATGCTTATAGTGTTTCACTGACAGCATTAATTAAAAATGAGAGAAAACTTGACATTTATTTAACAAACCTTACAGGGAACATGTAGTATCATAATCAGAAGTGGTTCTGAAAATTTATGTTGATATAAACTTGAAGCTACTGACAAGGATGGAGAGGTGTTAAACCAGAGTATGTTATTTTGCAGAGATGTAGTACTTAATGAAGCAATGAAGACATTAAAACTTAAGCTGCATCTGCATACAAACCTTAAAAATGTAAGTACAAGACTATCTGAACAATCATACTTCTGAGTAAAATGATTGTTAACACGTAGTTGTCTAGTATTATTGCTGCATTACAAAGTTGTGTGTTTTCTTGAACAAATGAAAATAAAAACATCAAAAACCAAGCAAATAGTGCTATCCAGATAGTTCAGGGGACTAAAGCGCCTGCTTAAGTAAGTGCAGCGATTGAGGTTCAATCCCTGGAGAGTCATCACGGAGCTGGCCCTGCTCCGTGATGTGGACTGAGACGGCATGGTGACAAGCCTGTAATCCCAGCCCTTGGGAGGCTGAGAACAGAAGAATCACCATGAGTCCAATCTGTGGAGTGAGAGCCTGTAGACCCTGTACTAAAATACAAAAAATCCCCCCAAAACCAAGCAAATAAGTCTCAAATTTAGTGATATGGTTTGTTTTGACAAGTTTAAATTGAGTTGAAGAAGAGATAATATGTATTTTACTATTTTCATTCCTCCATTTAGCTAATAAAGTTAAACTACTAATTTCAAAATAGGGTTAAAATTAAAAGCATGTAATAACAGTGTTATATACTTGTAAGGGCACCATCCTTTATAGTACCTACACGATATATCAACAAGTGTATTACACTGCATCCCTGGCATTCAGCCTTTTGAAGACAATGAGCAATGACATGATTTGGAAAGTCAGTAGAAGCTCTTTTATGTCTATAATCACATGGACAAAACAGCGCGACATCCAGTGACTAAGGGGACTCCTATCATGGCCAAGGACATACGGAGTCGGTAGACAGACACAGAATCTCCTGGGTTTTCCATTTAGAAAAACTTACTGCATTCAGAAATGTTGAAGGATCAACAAAGCCCTCACATGTGCACAAAGCACGACTGTGCATGCTGGGTGAAGGCATCAGAGAAGTATAAGGAAATTCAGCGATTGTTTCTAGATGGGAAAATAACAGTGATTATGGAACATCCACACATTTTTTTTTTTCCTAGCAAAGATACAATGAAAGCACCAAGGTTAGGTCAGATTGTACCAAGTATGGGCTTAATTCATTTTGATGTTAATTCAGATACAGCTCAATCACCTACAAATTTAAAATTTGCTTTTTGCTGACAATTTTTTAGACACTCATTGTAGGCTTTAGATTGGATAATACAGGCATAATAACAGTGAGAATTGTTATTAACTTTGATTTGAGTGAGGGGGCTCTCTTCCTACTGCATAACCAGGGGATGAATAGCTCTAGATGGGAGGCAGGCTCAGCTAGTACTATTACTATCTGTGTCTTAGGCAAGGGGTGGGGAATTTCACCCAGTTGTTGACTTGCTATTGTTTTCCTGATGGTGATCTAAGAAATAGAAGGACAGAGCTAGAGGCCCCTGGAACACAAAATGGATGAAAAACTGGAGGTAAATCTTTTTGAAATCTTAAGACAGCACAAGAATAACCTTGTTTCCTAACTTGGATGAAAACGAACAGCCTGCTATGAGAGTTCCCTTGTGGGATTCATGCCTCCTTCTTTGCTTTTTTGGAGAAAATAAAAGTACTTTGTTCTTGTGAGTCTATAGCAGTGACATGTAAAATGTGAATTCATTATTCAAGAGAGACATGTAATAAATAATATGTGTATAATGTTGAATAAGTGGTTTTTGATTTAAATAAAAGCAAACATAATTCATAAATTATCTTTATTTTTATTTTATTTTATTTTGATTTTTTTTTTTTTGGCAGAACCGGGGGTTGAACTCAGGCCCTTGGGCTTGCCAGGGATGTGCTTATTCCACTGAGCCATCTCCCCAGCCCCCTATCTTTATTTTAAACAAAAGTGAGAGTTACGTGATTAGTGGTTCATACTTTGTGTTTTTTTGTTTCTTATTGGGTAATTAAGAGTCCAAGGAAAGAAAATTCTTATCTAAATGAACTTAAAAAAATCTTTTATTTATTTCTTTACTTGGTAGAGGGTCTTGCTACACCTCTTGGACTCATAGTGATCGTCTGGACTCAGCCTCCCCAGTGCTGGGATTACAGGTGTGGGCCACCACGCCCGGTTTCAGTGGCCAGCATGGCGAGTCCGGAGTTTCTGAGCTGACTCGGTATGTGGTGTCTGGATAAAACCCAGAACCTTGTGCTTGTCAGGCAATGCTTAGATGGCCAAGCTCTCTCCCCAGCCCTTAAACGAACTTCTGAAGGTAATCATTTCATTTATTCTGTTTACTAAACTTAGTGAATTTTCATTTTTATGTAATGAAAAAGACAATCATTTTAATTATGTAGTGTGACCTTTAAGGATTACACACACACACACACACACACACACACACACACACACCCACACCCACACACAGAGACTGATAATAGATCAATCAATGAATTGCGTTCCTGTCAACATATAAGTGCAGAACTCTGAAAAATGTTTTCCTATGCCCATTTGTAATCATTTCTCCTTTCTGTCTCAGATAACCACTGACCTACTTTCTGTCAATGTAGAGTGTTTTACCTATTTTAGAATGCCATGTAAAAGAGGCGATACTATATAAAAGAGAAATCCAATTCCAAAACTTGTAGGAGGAAAAAAATTATAAAAAACAGAGCGGATTGGGTCTGTGAGATAGCTCAGCGGACTAAGGACCTGCTTAGGCAAGCACAGGGACTGGGGGTCAATTCCTGGTACCACACGGGCAGTGCCAGCCCCACCCCTGGATGTGCTGAGCCGGCCACTAAGACTGGGCATGGTGGTGCATGCCTATAATCTCAGCACTGGGGAAGTTGAAAATAGGAGAATCACTAGTAGTCCAAACTGCATAATGAGACCCTATATCAAATATATTAAAAAAAAGAATAAATAAGATTGATCAATCACTAGCCAAACTTACAAAAAAAACAAAACAAAACAAAACAAAACAAAACAAAAAAAAAACGGAAAGGAAAGGAAAACACTTATGTAAGAAACTATTTTGAAAACTTATATTCCAATAAGTTGGAGAATCTAGAAGAAATGGGTAAATCAGACACATATAAATCATTGATCCAAGAAGACATAAATCATGAATAGAACAGCAACAGGCAATAAAATAGGGGCTGTAATAAAAGCCCTACTAGGTAAGAAAAACTGAGGGAGAAATCAGTTGATCTCAAATCACTTATGAGTTTTACAAGAACTTTAAGGAAGACCAAATAGCACTACTTCTTAAAATCTTCCATCAAACATAAAGGGAAGGAAAACTACCAAATTCATTTTTTAAAAATTGAATTATCCTAATGCAAAACTGAAAAGGACATAGCCAAAACAAGACAAAACAAAACTAAGCAAAATGAAACTACAGGCCAATTTCTTTAATGAAATTAAGATCCTCAACAATGTACTGCAAAATTAGGAATTTCAAAAATAGGAACAAAACCCTAGAAACCCTAGAAATAGGGTTTCTGCTTTCAGTCTCCTGTTCAATATTACTTGAAACTCTAGCACAGCAACTAAAAAAGAATGGGAAATAAAAGTGACATTAATAGGAGAGGAAGAAGGCAAACTATCTTTGCTTATAGATGACGTAAGTTTTTAGAAGACCTCAAAACTCCATTAGATGACTCTTAAACATATTATGCAAAGTGGCATGATACAAAATCAACACACAATAATTAATAGTATTCCTATATAGCAATAATGAACACACCAAAAAGAAATCAGGAAACGAATCCAATTCATGACAGCTTAAAACTAAAATTAAGCTGTCAATCACCCTAGGTAGTGATTGACCTAACTAGGGAAGTGAACATCCTCTAAAATGAAAACTGTAGTATTCAAAAATTAGATATAGAAGAGGAAATTAAAAATAGAAAGATATTTTATGTTCCTGGATAGGAAGAATCAATATTGTCAAAATTATTATATTAGCAAGAGTGAAAACAGCATTTTTCTCAGAACTAGAAAAAAATAATCCTAATATTTGTATGAAACCTGAAGTGATCAAGAATAGCAGAAATATTCTTAAGAAAAAAGACCAAAGCAGAAAGCACTATAATCCCATGTTTCAAGTTATGCTTCAAAGCTACAGTAATAGAAGCAGCAAGGTATTGACACAACAAAAGGCACACTGACCAATCAAATACAATAGAGGCTGCAGAAACAACCTCAGTCACATTCAGCCATTTGAGCTTTGATAAAGGGGCTGAAAACTCACACCAGAGTAAAGACAGCCTCTTTAACAAATGGTGATGAAAAAGTGGTTCTCTATGTAAAAATGAATAAGTCTAAATCATTACTTCTAGCCTTTCAGTAAAATCAAATGAAAATGGATCAAAGACCTAGATATAAACACAGAAACAATGAATCTACTAATAAATAAATTAGGTAGGACTCTTGAAGAGATAGACAGATGCAGTAGCTGTCTTCACAAAGAGCCAACTAAATAAGATTTTTTTTAAGGAGATACCATGATCACTAAATAATAATTAATACCAAGGATCAACAAATGTGATTATTTAAAATGTTCTGCATGGCAAAGGAAACAGTCAACAGAAAGAAAATCCATCCTACACAATAGTAATACAGTTTTGCTAGCTACTTAAGAGACAGAGGGCTAATATCTAGAATATATAAAGAACTGAAAAGATTAGATCCCCAAAATAAAAGACCTAGTAAAAGTAGGCAAGTGAAATGAATAGACACTTCTCAAAGCAGGACAAATGGCCAATAAGTACAGGAAAAAGAATTCAGCATCTTTGGTCATTAGAGAAATATATATTTAGAAAGATCCCTGAATTGGTAAACATGTATAATATGTCTTAAGATACAGAGTATGTCCCAGAAAAAAAGGAACATATACTATATCCATGTACTAATAAAAATGGAAAAGATAAGCTTACAGTGAGATAAATTATATCAAAAATATAATGAATATTTAAGGCTCAAGAAACAGAGGAGAACTAATCAAAATAAATCCACTGAGATTATATTTTATCACACTAAGAATATCATGAAAGACTCAATAAATAATGACCATAAAAATCAGTATAAAGATTTCTCAAAAAAATTCCCATTCTGATAGAGTTATATTTCTTCCAGACTTTTCCCTAAAGAGTTAAATTAAGTATATAGAATGTTACAGGTATACCCTTGTTTATATTTGCAAAATTTACAATACCTAAATTATGGAAATGCCCAAATGTCTATCAACAGAGTAAAGAAAACATACAGACACAATGGAAAATGACAAATTTAAAGGCTGGCCTGATAGCTCAGTGGACTAAAGTGCTTGCTTAGGCAGGGTGCAGCAGCCAGGGTTTGATCCCCAGTGTGCCGTGCCGGCCCTGCTCCTGGGGTGTGCTGGGATGGCGACTGAGGCTGGGCGTGGTGGCATGTGCCTGTAACCCCAGCGCTTGGGAGGCTGAAAACAGGAGACTCACTATGAACCCGATCTACATAGTGAGACCCTGTACACTCAATATCCCCTGTACTAAATGCAAAAAAAA
>NW_004524857.1:1883497-1887079 GCF_000260255.1 Octodon degus
AAAGAAAAAGAAAAAGAAAAAAAAGTAAAGAAAAGAAAAAAAGAAAAATTTAAGTCATTTGTACAAAAAAGATCATAATACATAGCAAAATAAATCAGATACAGAAGACTAAATATTGCAGTTTCAGTTATATGAGAAACCTGAAATTTAAATAATTCAAAAAGCAAAATGAAAAAGAGATGCTGGAAACAGGGAGACATTAGGGAGATGTACAGGTAACTTATTTGGTGAAGAGGGTAGGAGGTCAGTTTTTCATTGCTGAGACGCAATGCCCGACACCCATGGTTTAAAGCAAGAGGTGTTTATTTTGGCTCATATTTTTTCCAGACCTGACCACCTCACAAGAAGCAGCATCATAGCAGAGGGCTTGGTGGAGCAGAGGCTGCTCGCTTCATGGTGCTGGGGATGCAGAGAGTGACGGGAGGAACCTGGGTGGTAACGGCACCCTTCTAGGCCTTGTCTCTAGTAACTCACCTCTTCCAAAAAGGCCTCATGTCCAAACAGCACGTGCCACTAGCAACTTGACAGTGGGCTAATCTATCCATGAATATAGCATGCCATGCTCAAATTACCTTCCCAGACCCTCACCTATGATGGCAATAAGGAGGTAAGGGGACATCAAGACATGAGCCAAGACATAGCAAGAGGATAGAGATTAAAGGGGATCAAAAATGAGTGAGAGACCCTATGTACATGTACTAATTCACCTAGATGATTACAGTTATTATGCATCACGAACGTACACTAAAACAGAAAGAATTTGGATAACCTATTTCTGCTACTTGGGGGGATGTGGCAGAGAATCACAAGGTCAAGGCCATCCTGGGCAACTTAGTATAGACTCTATCTCAAAAGAAATTAAGCAAGCTTGGCATGTATGGGGTGTAGCCTAGTGGCAGAGCACTGGCCTTTCATTCAGTATTATTGCTACACTAGTCCACTACTACCATTAAAGCCACTATGGACAGTTGTGTGTAGACCCATGTGTGGATGTATTTAAAATTTTTGTTTTCCTTTTTTGTTTCTATTTTTAGGGAAGGGTCTACAAGGTGTTCAGGGTCTCACTACTAGATTGGACTCATAGTTATCCTCCTGTTTACAGCCTCCCAAGGGCTGGGATTTCAGGCCTGCCACAAGGCTCAGGCTCAATTGCTGTCTCAGTGTGCCCTGGGGATGGGGCCGGCAAGGCTGGCCCAGGGGATTAAAATTTTCTTTACTACCCAAGAGTGGAATTCCTTGGACTTCTTCTGAATATATCTCTAATTTTGTTTTAAAAATTCAGTCAATATTTTTGTTCTGTGGAGAAACCTTTGCAATTTGTCTACTTTTCATTGTGCTGATAATTTCATAATCAAGCAACTTGTGTTTTGAAGTGAAGACCCAAATGTGGTTATTGTGTTTATTGCCAATCATGCTGGCATCTGGATTTATAAGAGATTCAAATGAGAAACCCCGTATCTAGATACTGTGTCTCTCATGAGGCTGCAGGAGGGATTATAATGAGCTGAGATGTAGAAAATGCTCAGCACAGTACCTGCACCTAGATCCTATTCAGTTAGTGTCAGTTATAACTATTATCTGAGTTTATTAATAAATTAGGATGAGAAAGAGGTGACACAGAAGCTGTAGAACTTATTTGTCCATGAGCTTTTATTTTTTTGTTTTTTATTCATTTTGTGCAGCTTGAACCTGTAGTGATCCTCCTGTTTTCAGCCTCCCCAGTGCTAGGATTACAGGTGTGCACCACCACGCCCGCACTTGGTCACCTGCTCAGTGCACCCAGGGGCAGGGTCAGCGTGCATGTGGTGCCACATAAATTTTTGTTATACTGTAGTTATCTTTTCTGGAAAACTTATAATTATAGTAACTTATTTATCTACATCATTGGCTACTTATATAGCTTCCTTTATACTGAAAACATGAAAGCCAGTTCAGTGGATGAAAACCCAGAAAAAGTCAGAATCTAATAACATTCCAAGCTGTAAAATGAGAAGATAAATGAAGACAAAATCACAAGGTGGAAAAATGATAATAATTTAAGCCTGAATGTACCTTTCTTAAGATTTTCCAGCAGTAACTTCCTCCAACTTTTTACAATGAGATAATTTTTGTTACAAACTCTGACCATCTTTAATTTTGGTATGTCATCTTTGAAGCTTAACCCTTTATTCTGATGAAAGAATCACTCTAACAGCTTATAGTGAAGTTCATTTGCCTTTTTGCAAAACACACTAATAGTTATGGCTCCTTTACCTGTGGGTGGCATTGTTAGATCCAGAAATGAAGCAAAAATATTCAGTATAAAGAAGTACAAAGAAGTTGCATTTAAAAACATAGTGAAGTCTTTGTTTGGTGGGTGCTTTACTCAGAACTGAAAATTGCTCAGCTTTGTTCCTTGGCAAGCTTGTGAAGATCTATAAACACAAGATATCCAACGTCCTGTGGGCCATCTCCACTCCCAGTCAACAGAGTTAGTGGGATACCACATTTTCAGCATCACTGAAAACTTTCTGTGTAATTAGTTTTTGTTTTTGAAGAGAAATCAACTTGGCATTAAGCTGACTTGAGAGCCACAGGTGTAATGATTCTGTCCAAAACGCAATTGAATTAAGGTCGAAAGAACTATACTGGTTAACAGCCTCATTAACCAAGTGCTGTTTGAGAGAGGTTTATTTGTGTAGTGAACCTTACTGAAGATTGCCAGTTGGTAAAGTGCTCACATTCTCTAACAGTGTTCTTGAGCTATAGAATCTAACTAAAGGTTAGAAGATTAAAGAATAGAAAGAACTTGGCAGCCAACATCCTGGAATGGGATTGAGATGTTCACAGAGACTTAAGGAAGAGGTCATCTTGTGATGTATGATTCTGGATCTGAAATAGTGTCATGATGGATCTTGAACAAGTGCAAAGGAATGTGAAGCAAGAGTATGATATGGTATAAAACCTTTTAAAATTGTAATGGAGGTTTTAGTGTTGCTTGGGCACCACTTGTTCTGCACACATTTGGGTATCTGTGGATTTTTTTTTTATCTCTCTGTGGCTACTAATACAAAACTCAAGCATTTCCCTTCATGCCCATTTAAAAACCGATACTACAAAATATAGAGAAAGGAAGAAAATCAAGATTTTTATAGGCCTTGGAAATTCCATTGGATTCTACTTGTGTGTTTCATGTTATTTCATTCACATCTTTGAATATCGGCAAATGATTCATCTTTCTCAGAAAGTAACCTTACCAACCTGTTCATGCCACATAACATGTATGTTACTTAGATCCATGATTTTTGTCCTGGTTTCCATATACCCATAAGGAGCATGTAGGGACATGTTAAAGGCTGCAGTGGAAGTCTGAGCATATTTTCCTCAGTGATGTGCTGAAAGGCATGGTAGATAGTACAAAGAGAACACAAGTGGGTCCTCTTAATTCTCTGAACACAGTGTGATTTCATTGCTCCTATCTTGAAATGGAATGCATTTTTTTCTCTGTCAATTATGTTAAGTTGATGACTTTGACCAATAGTCTGCATCAGGAGTAACTTTTTCTGATTTCTGAGTTTCTCCTTATGCTTTCACAGTGTTTTT
>NW_004524857.1:1887698-1889752 GCF_000260255.1 Octodon degus
ACATTAAACAAAATGATATTCAAGAGATGGTTGTTATATTGCATTTTGTTGTCTTCAAATTAGTAGTTCAGATTACCAGAAATAAGCATGAAAAATTGGTCAAAAATTGTAAAAAAATTAAAAAGGAGAAAGAAAAAAATAAGCATTAAGTGCTTCTTTCAGCAGACCAGCAGAAATCAGCAGTACAATTATCCAATCAGGAAACAGTGACTGGCTCTCTTAGAACTATCTTGGAGTAACTATTCTTTCATTTATCTGTGGGGCGCTGCATTAGAAGTTTACATAACTACAGACAAAAGCTCTTCAATTGTAGTTTTAAACCAGTAACCTTGAAACTTGATTGTTTTGTTACTCATCTCCCTCATGACAATTACAGCTTTAGGTTTTCTCTTTTTTAATCATAAAATTCCTGCATTTATTAGAATTTCTGTAGCTTTTAGTCTTTGGTAGGGAACATAGATGAAAAATTACTTGCCAGAGTATAAGGTGTTTTTTCTCTCCATTCATTGAAGTACAAACGATAGAAAATGGCTGTAACTATTGCTAATTAGTTTAAGAATAAAATAACAATTTGAATCATTCAGTTGAAGTGAAAACCAGTGGTATAATTATCTTTCTACCAACCCATACATCTTCTGGCAGAATCTCCTGGGGTTTGATTCTTCTAGATGGCTACACCAAAATATTATCAGGTAGACTGCTTCTAAAATTAAACTACTGGGGTTTGGGTTGTTCACCTCAACTTCCAAAGTTAGATTCCAGAATCTTCTTGTCCTGAACAAAGAACTAGACAAAACAAATAAAAAACAATGACAAAGTTTATTTGAAAAGGTAAAAGTGAAGAGTGAAGGAAAAACTGGCTCTGTAGAGTGATCTTGGGCCTTGTAAAAGGACATCCTGGAGAAGAAAGGGCAGGTTACTGTGAGGAAGGTCACAATAGTGGGCTTCTTGTGGAATCTATATCCTTGTATGTTGTCCTGATATTGAGTTAATCCTAGAGAATTACTCCATATGGGTTCTGAGAAGTGGTGCTGGGATCCCATATCAAGGCTGAGGTTGGGTCTAGGCCATCCTATTGAAAACCTGCTCCAGATATTCTGAGAAGTCTGTGTGCAGGACTTCTGCAACTGCTCTGCACATGTGTCTGGGATCTTGTAATTAGCAGGTCATGTCTACTTCCACCACACCCTAATTTCCTATCTCACACTGGTCCAAGAAATCATCTGCTTTAACCTCCTTGTTGGTGAAGGAAGGATCCAGTCTGTATAGTTTTGGGGATGGCTGTACACACCACACCCAACATTGAAAAGGTGATGTCAATGGTTTTTGGAATCAATGCTATATCATGAAGAAGTCTGGAGTAATTTCAATGAGGATGAAAGAGCAAAGAGAGTGTCAGGCCCAGATGAGAGTAACAGGATCAGACATGCAAATATGTGGAAAAGTACATAACATACAACACAGGAAGTTTTGGATTGCCCTCTGAGGCAGAATGAACAACTAGGAGCTGAGCAAGGCATGCTTTGCAGTAGCCAGCATGTACGAGCCTGCAAGTTTCTCAAGAGAATGTGGTGGGTTTGTTCATGTAAATCCACAGATTGAGAGATAACTGAGACTGTCTACTTAAGGATAAGCAGGAGTGGTACCTGGTATATTTAATGAGGAGGGTTGTCTGTCCAGGTCATCTTATTTTCAGGAGCAGGTTGGGAGGAGGAACTTGTGGTTAGGCCATTTGAGTCTTTCCTGTTTTACTACACAACAAGGAAGCATTTAATATCGATCCTTAATTTTAAACCTCATGCCACACCATTCAACAGGGATTTATTTTTATCTATTTTTATTTATTTTCATAGTTTTATTGATAAACAAATAGCAATGAGACAGTTTCAAATCAAATCGCTAGGACAGTTTCAATAACTAACACACTGCATACATTCTTCCTAGTGATTAATTGCTGTACAAGATGTGGACTTGAGATCCTATTTACAAACACCACTAGAACAAAGCATTCTATTCATTAACAGAATGTAACTATATATCTATCCTAACCACTT
>NW_004524857.1:1890538-1891877 GCF_000260255.1 Octodon degus
ATTTTTCATCAAGTATTGATATGTTGAACTTTATGTGCCTACAGAATATAATAAAAACATTTAAAAATTAGAATATATTTTAAAAATAGGCATAAAGAATTATATACTTCTCATGCTTGCACATAAGTCAAAAATCTGACCATATACAACCTTGAAGCAGGACAGTCCCACAATATTCCTTTTCCTGTCTCTTGCTTTCATTCACCACCCCTTTCTTCTTGAACATCCACCTACCGAGAGACATCATAGCAGCAATGGGCATGTCATGACAAGCATCCCTTGTCAGAAGACCAGAATAACAGGCACTCCAAGCATGAAACCACTATTGCAAATTGCCATCTGCAGTGCAGTAGCTTAGTTCCCAGGTATCAGTATATATAGTTAGTCAGGGTGAGGATCTTTCCAACTAATTGCTAGATTAAAAAGTCTTCTGAAGATTCTCAGGATCATTGCCTTGCTCATCTTCTAAATAAAACTTTTTCCTAGCTCATGTCCTTTCCCTCTCTTGATTAGTTAGTCCTTGAAATCCTGCTTTCCTTTTACTTGTATTATATCTTTCTATTTGTATTTCTCCTTTTGAGTTCTTATACTAGGGAGACTATACGTTATTTACACATGTGTGTCTGGTTTATTTCACTTATGAGTATATGTTCAAGTGGTATCCATTTCAATATAAAGGCTTGGAGTTTATCATTCTTAACAGCTGAGAAATACTCCATTGTGTAAAAATGCAACATCTTTGTCAACCATTCCTCAGGTGATGGGCATCTTAGTTGTTTCCAAGATTTGGCTATCACAAATTGTGCTGCTATAAACATAGGCACACATATATCCATATGATATGATGATTTCCGATCCTCTGGGAAAATTCCCCTTAGAGGAATAGCTGGTTTAAAGGGGACGTCCAGACCAACTATTCTAAGGAGTCTCCATACTGATTTCCATAACGGGTGCGCCAGTCTACATTCCCACCAGCAGTGGAGAAGGGTTCCTTTTTCCTCACAGCCTCTCCAACATTCGTTGTTGGGTGATTTCTTTATGATAGCCATTCTTTCTGGGGTGAGATGATATCTCAATGCGGTTTTAATTTGCATTTCATGAATGGCTAGTGATGTGGAGCATTTTTCCATATATTTATTCGCTTCTTTAATTTTTTCCTGAGAAGTGTGTGTTCATCCCCGATGCCCATTTCAGGAATGGGTCTTTAAATTTTGGGGCCCTAGTGTTTTTTAGTTCTTTATAGATTCTAGAGAGCAGACCTTTGTCTGAGTACTTATTTGTGATGATTTTTTCCAAATTTGTGGGTTGCCTTTTCACTCTTTTGGTAATTTCCTTTGAC
>NW_004524857.1:1896006-1899151 GCF_000260255.1 Octodon degus
GTATGCTTCAGTTACCTGAATGTCAGATTGTTTCCTCATATTTGGGAAGTTTTCTGCTATTACTTCTGCCCATATTTTTTTAATGTCATTTGTATTGACTCCTTCTTTCTCATTAATGCCTGTCATTCTGACATTGTTCATCTTTGCATCATCTTACAGGTGATGGATTATTCTTTCCTGCATCCTTGCTGTTTTTAAGAGATCCTTTCTTACCTTTTCACTAGCTGCACCTGCATCTTCACAATCTGAAACTCTGTCTTCACATTCACTTAAACGGTTTTGCAAGCTCGTGATTGAAATTTTAATTTCCTCTATATCTCTTTGACTCTGCTTCATGCAAACTGTTTCTTTCCTGTATCACTCATTCAGGGAATCCTTCATTTTTCTAATCTCCTCTATTTTTTTTAATCAATATCTTCTTTAGAAGCAGTTATAAATTCTTTTACTGTAGTGTTTTTTTTTCAGATTGGGTTTCCTGTCTATGTTTCTGTAGTTGCTTCTTTACTTCAGATGCTATGAGTTCTGCGAGTTCTTTTTTTATTTCAGAAAAGAATTGTGCTCTGATTTCCTCTATATGTTCTGCTGCTGCTTATTTACTGTTGACACTATTAATTCATGCATTTGAGCCGAGCTAGTGTCCTCCACACTTGTTCTGGGTGGGCACTGGGTTTCCTCCATATATTTTTGCATTTGATTGTTTAGTGCACATGTTATTAATTCAGGGATTTCTTTTTTATTTCCAATCTCAGGTCCTCTATACCTTCCTGCAGCTGTTTCTTTATTTCAGAAGCCATTGATTCATTGCTTTCAGCTGTGTTATTTCCAGTTTGTTCTGTGTTAGTGTCCTCTGCACTTGTCATGGGTGGGCTTGTTTTCTGAGGTTGCAGTTTGTTCCTTCTTGTCATTTTGTGTAACACTGTCTTCTGACCTTCGTTTTAGATCTTTGCTGTAGTTATAACCTTTGCACGTACTGAAGTTCATGTGCAGCTCTACAAAGTTTGGACTTATCCAGCTGTGCCTGGCTTTGGTCTGGCTGCTGTGCTCAGCTCCTTCCCGCTGCTGCCCTTGCGGGTGAACCTGTTGTGCCCCTGTGGCAAGAATTTCTGCTCCTGGACTAGCTGGTTGGATCTATCCTCTACACTCTCTGCAGGGATTGCAGCTGCAGGGTTATGCCCCAGGATTGTATGCCAGGCCTGAGCTGTGCCTGGAGGGGGCGAGGTGGAGTAGGTAGGAGAGGAAACTCTCCTTCACACTCACTGGGTCTGGACTAGGACTGGGTCTGGGGGTTCCTGGCACACTGCAAAAATTACTACTCAGCCTGCGGGGTGGGGGAGGTGCTGCGGAGTGGCGGTGGGCATCCCAAGGGGGTGGGAGAAGGTCTGGCCCATGCTGCGCCTAGGCTACAACTGGTCCCCCTGGCACAGGGTAACAGGAAGCTCTCCCACACACTCACCAGACCTGGGCTAAGACTGGGTCTTGGAGTTCCCGGAACATGGCAGAAATTCCTACTCGGCGGGTGGGGTGGGGGTGGTGCTGTGGAGTGGTATGGGGCATCCCAAGGGGGTGGGAGAGGGTCTGGCCTATGGTGCACCTGGGCTGGGACTGGTCCAGCCAGCGCAAGGTAGCAGGAATCTCTCCCACGCACTCACCAGACCTGGGCTAGGACTGGGTCTCTCAACAGGGATTTAGTACGAGCTACAATGTGCTAGGTAACCTGCTAGAAGCTGAGCATGGTTAAGACAAATAATCACTTGTGCATAATAAGGACATAAGACAAAATCCATAGCACAAGGAGCCAAATATGTAATAACTGCTAAATGGTCTGTAGTGGAAATATGAATACAGGACCAAGGAAAACAATCTTATCTAGGTAAGAGAATCGTATCTTAGCAGACTACTTGTTTTGTTGCTATCATGTTCACTCTTCCTCTCTTCTAAATAGGGAAAAATCATATTGGAAGCTCTCTAAGGAAGAGAGCTTCCTTAACTTCCTATAGTGAACCCTTTTTGTCCAGGCTTCACATCTATAGAATCAAACCAACCACAGATATAAAATATTCAGAATGTCTTGTGAATGGACTGAATATATATGACCTTTTCTCTTGTCATCTTTTCCTAAGTAATACAATAAGTGTTGATATAGAATTTACATTGTATCATCTCTATAGGTAATGTAGAGACAATTCAAAGTATACAGAAGGATGTACATAGGTTATATATACAAATATGATTCCATTTAAAAGTCTTGAGCATCTCTAGATTTTGGTATCTGTGGGAGATCCTGGTTCAGATCCAATTCAGATGCTGCAGGATGACATATTTTTGCCAAGGTTATATTATATGTCCTTGCTTATATCAGATTCTGGTTTGGAGAGTTTGCTAATTGATTTGACATGAGTCATTATTTAGCTGTTGGGATTCAAGAAAAGAGCATGAAGCACATGGCTGGTCAAAAAGTCAACAAAAGATTCTACCTGTACTTTAATACTTCTTCCATAGTCTTTTTCATTTGCTCCATTTCATCTTCCTCTTTCTCTTTTACTTCCAAAATGAAGGTGGGGCAGGTATGGGTTAGACCTTTAGGCTTTCATCCTACCACCTTACATCTAATTGATCACAGAGTCTTGCCTCATTTAACTCCAAAATATTTATAGAGTCTTTCTATTTCTCCTCATTACCAAACCCACTACCTTAGTTGAAGCAAATGAAGCTTTTAGCCTGGGCCTTGCACCTTGGAGGGCTCTGGATTTCACAATCAATTTTAAAGTGCACATGGGTGCCAGGGTTAATTGGCTTTGGTACTCAGCATTAGTATAACATGATCGATCCTTAACACTACATATTAAGCACATGATCACCATTGTCCTGTTCCCAGGAAATTATTTCTTCACAATTCATAACCTACATTCTTTAAGCCAATGATGATCTTTTAAAAACCTCTTTATCTTTGTGAGTTATGATCACACTGATGTTGGAGATTTAATATATTCAAGCAGTTGTTCAAACAATGGTTCAATCTAATTTTAGAATGTTTTCCTCACCCTCAAAAGAATTTCTGTTGTTACTAGTAATAATCCTCTATTCTCTCTTTTCCTTATTCACATCCTCCCAGTGGCAGAGGCAACCTTTAATGTCATTTTTTTTT
>NW_004524857.1:1899683-1901013 GCF_000260255.1 Octodon degus
TTCTAATGGTGTTTGTAAATAGGATATCATGTCTGCATCTTGTACAGCAATTAACCACTAAGAAGAATGTATGCAGTGTGTTAATTATTGAAACTATCCAACCAATTTTAGTTGAAACTGTCTCATTGCTATTTGTTTATCAATAAAGTTATGGGGAAAAATAGTACGATATGTGATCTCTTGAGACTGGCTTCTTTTCTTAATTATAATAGATTTTGAGCAATGTTGTATTGTTCTCAAGTACTGGTGAGTAGCTGAGCATACATTTTTTTTTCTTATGAAATAGGAAATATTTCAAATATAGAAAAATATTGGAAAGATACTGAGTAGCCAAGAATGACAATTGTCATTAAACATGGCTGGCACCCTCCCTAGGTCTCAGCTTACAATGCCCATTCTGAGACATACCTTCCACATCCTGGTAAAGGTGATCTATCAATTTTTCTACCATTTAGCCTCTTGCTTATTTTTCTTAAAGCTTTATGATAATTTGAACTTTTAAAAATGAATTTAGGGAAGGGTCTACAGGGTGTACAGGATCTCATTACATAGATAGGACTCATAGTGATTGTACTGTTTCAGCCTCTCAAGTGCTGGGATTACAGGCATGCGCCATCGTGCCTAGTCTCTATTGCCCTCTCAGTGCTCCCCAGGGGCAGGGCAGGCACAGCGCACCGGGAATGGAACCCAGCCTCTGTGCTCTGCCGAAGCAGGCACTTTCATCTGCTGAACTATCTGGCTGACCCTTGAAATAATTTTTTGAGTCAATTTGTGTGTCAATGCTTTATGGTTTACTAAAGTACGTCATGAACAAGTGAACCATATCCATGTTGTTCCTCATTATGCTTTCACACCTTACGACCTGGCTCAAACTGGGCATTTAGTTTTTGGATGAATGAATGAGTGGGTTACAGAAATATAAAAGGAATGTAGTAAGAGGTGTACCTGATGGTGAAGGCAATATGGCTATTTAGGTATAAGCTGGGAGACATCCAGGTGACTATATCTCTTTGAGAAGCTGATAGACACAGACAGGACACACCATTGATGGAGATGTTTTAAAGTTAAACAGTGCAGAAAGACCTACTACAGAAATAAAAATCTTCTCCTCATATATCCCATCTCAGTCCATTTTCCCAGAAATAAACATTTTAAACTGCATTTCATTTCATTAGTAGTTACTGCCATTATCTTTAAGTCTTCTTTATCTAACTTTGTTTCTTAATTTGCTAACTTCTGCATTGTCTATTGCTATGCTACATTTACTAAAAATTTTCTCCACTTCCTCTCAACATAATTATATTTCAAAAAATTTCCTGGTAGAATATAT
>NW_004524857.1:1901398-1902292 GCF_000260255.1 Octodon degus
CTCCTCCCTTTCTTTCTTTTCTGTATTTTAGGGAAGGGTCTACAGGGTGTTTCGGGTTTCACTACTAGATCGGACTTGTAGTAATTCTCCTGTTTACAGCTTCCCAAGTGTTGGGACTGCAGGTGCGTGCCACCACGCCCAGTCTCAATCACTGTCTCAGCGTGCCCCAGGCTAGGACAGGCACAGCAGGTAAGGGGATCAAATTCCCAGGCCCTGTGCCTGCTTGCAGGATCTTTAATCTGCAGAGCTATTCGGCTGCTCAGTTTTGCCTTTCAAAGTTGTAAAATGAGGGGTCAGGGGGATGGCTCATTGGGATAAGCGCTTCCCTGGCAAGCTCAAGGTCCTGAGTTCAACCCCTGGTTCCACCAAAAAACAAAAACAAAAACAAATAAAACAAAACAAAACAAAATAGCAACAACAAAAAAACAAAGTTGTAAAATGAAAACATGCATGTGTCTAGTGTTCTTTCTCCATACCTCAAGCCTGGAAGATTTCCTTTTAGTTTCACATGTTAAAACTAACAATATGTATAGTCACCTGCTATGCATTCTACTATCTGCTCAAAATCATGTCACTGGGGCCAGGGAGATAGCTCAGTAGAATAAGTGTTTGCCTGACAAGTGCAAGGGCCTGAGTTCAATCCCCAGTTCTGAGAAAAACAAAAACAAAAACAAACAAAAAAATCATGTCATATTTGAATTAGCTTCATATTTACATTATGTTTCATTTGCTATTGTTATTACTATTCCCAAAGCACTTGATTCTTTTTTCCCCCTCAAGGATAAAAAGGTGCCGATGAGTGTCCATTTTGTATCTGTGTATTCAAAGTGGTTAGGATAGATATATAGTTTCATTCTCTTAATGAATAGAATGATTTGTTCTAATGGTGTTTGT
>NW_004524857.1:1902673-1903519 GCF_000260255.1 Octodon degus
GGTAATATAGATGACATGATATTTATATTTATTAAATATATGAAAATATTTTGAGACTGAAAAACTGGCTTTTGAGATGATGCAAATAAGATGAGATACAAATCTTAAAAATACAACATAATTTAGGTCATTTTCATACTCTTAGAGGTAAAGTATGAATGATTAAATATCCCCAAAATAAAAAAAAAAATTCTTGGAGCTTGTTTTACTTTGGGAAAGGGGAATGAGTGGTATAGAACATAATTCATAAATTATGAAATGCCAACACCCCACACATAGAGCCATGTATGCAAAGACTTGATTGGTGCTGAGACCAGGCACAAGGATCGGCAACTGTGCCAATATAGCAGTCCTTATCACATGAATGTGCCCCATTGTGTGATGATTAATTCTTTCCATTTATATGGCTTGCCATATTTTCATTTTAAGCAAAAGTGAAAATTATAAATTATGCTGAGGCAAAAGTAAGCTTATAGTGAAATAGGACAACTTACAATGTGCAATGCAAAGGAAGCTTTCCACATTGATTTGCGTGTCTAATTTCCTTAACAGCCCTGAGAAATGTGTGCTGCTGTATTAGCTCCGTTTTATTTCTGACAAAACTAAGGATTTGAAAGAAAGAGGTTATCTATTTTAGGGGAACTCCTAATAAGGAGCAGAACAGGGGATCCCAAACTCAGGAAATACTGTTATCAGTCTCTTTATTATTCACAAAATAATCTGTTTATCACCTTTCAATGTTTATTCTTCAGACAATATCAGCATCACATAGAAAAGACACTCAGTATGTGTGGACACCTAAATTTTCCATACATACTGAGCACTATTCACATGCCACTACTTTAA
>NW_004524857.1:1903659-1905005 GCF_000260255.1 Octodon degus
TGGCCACTGTCATTTCCAGGGAAGTTCTAATTAAGAAAATATCATGTGTGTCTAGCAGTCCTCATCACATGGTTAAATTTTAGTAAAAGTAAAGCTTTGAGACAGGAAAGAAATGATATAACTATTAAAGCATATTCTCAGTGGTCTGCCTCCATAGCGATGTTCATGGATTCACCGGACGCATTGCTGTATTCACTGTATTTTTTGGAACAATTACCATGTTTCAGCATGATTCAGAATGTGAAGTAAAAGTGATGGCAACAAAAAAAATGATCACAGAGCGCTGTAAGTATTATGAAAGGAATTTGCGTGGTATTAATGAGAGCGGATTTTATTCCCATTGCAGTGGAAAAGCAATGATGCTCTTTCAGCAGGAGCAATGTAATATAATTTAGCTAAAAAGGTCCTTATGGCGGATCTGCAGAGCAAGAGTGGAAGCTAAGCAAGACAAAATTTACTGTTTTTTACCTTTGGCTTTTGTTTCATTTTAGGCTGAACATATTCCTTTAATATATTTTATCAAGTATTTCTACACCCACCCATAATCAACAGCCTCTCAACAAATCCTGGTAGCATGTTTCAAAATATTTAGTAATTATGAAATTGAATTATATATCATTGTGACTTGTTTAGTTGCCTGTTGAACTCATGTCCAATATAATGGTACATAAGGATATTAAAAATCCAGCTGATTTCCTGATCTTATACATACTCTGTTGTCTAATCCAAGATTATAAAATTTATAGCTCATCTCTTGCAGAATATTTGCTCACTTACCTGTATTGTTTTACTTTTTAAAGAGGAAATTTAAAATTCCATTTGACATTTAATTGTTATGGCTCTAATTATTTTTGAATCTTTAGTATTTAGCAGATGTGCTTTTATATTTTTTATTTCTTTATTTTTATTTTATGAAAAAATTCAGTATCAAATAATAAGGTAACAACAGTTATTATACTTATATCCTTATTTTCAAGGAACATGCCTATGATCTTAGTACTCTAGGGGCTAAGGTGGTAGGATCTCTACAAGTTGAAGGCTAGCCTGAGCCACATAGTGAGTTCAAGATGAAACCTGTCACAAAGAAACAAACAAACAAAATAAATATATCAAAAAGATTCTCACAAAGAAAAAAACAAGCAAATAACAGCACAAAATCTCTTTTCAAAAAACTGAGATAAATGGTTAGCATAAATGAAATAAATTAGCATGTACAGTATATTGAAATATTTTTAAAACAATGGAATGTGTAATTTGGGGAAAGCATTTGTGTAGGAGGCTCAATAGCTCCAGTCCTCCAATCCTATTGCAAGTGGGTTTCCGGGTTCCTCTTCCTCTACCTCTAC
>NW_004524857.1:1905121-1906509 GCF_000260255.1 Octodon degus
GAGGTGGGACTTCCTGTCATAGCCCGGTTGCCTAGTTACTCGTGCCTTTTACCCGCCAACGTCATTTCCCTATGCCTCCACTATATATACCCAGCACCTCTCCTGAATAAACAAGACTTGCTCAGAATCCTGTCTTGTCTCCATTTCTCGCCTCTCCTGTCCTTTGTCCCCTCCTCAATTCCCTGCTCCTCTCCCAGGTGACCTTCATTGACTGACCCACTGGTTTGGGACACATTTGAACTTCTCTCTACTTCCCATTTAATTTTATCATGTTTGTTTGTCTGAATTATTTCATTAACATTATATTCTTAAATTGCATCATTTAACTATGGCTGCCTCATATGGATGCCTCAAGATTATCTTTCTTTATGGTACATTAGTACTCTATTATGTATAAATGCCATATTTTCCTTATCCATTCATCTGTTGGTAGACATATACATTGATTTCAAGGTATAGTTATTCTAAGTAGTGCTATTATAAACTCGAGAATGCAAGTATCCCTGTAATATGTTTGACAATTTTAACTACTTTTGGAAGATACCTAGGAGAAAGAGGACAGCTGGGTTAAATGGAATTTCTACTTTTATTTTGTGAGGAATCTCCTTATTGATTCCCATAGTGGTTTAATTAGTTTACATTTCCATCAACAAATTAGAAGAGTTCTTTTTTTCTTTATATCCTCCTAGCATTTATTGTTTTTAGAATTTTTACTGAAAACCATTCTTTTGGGATTAAGATGCTATCTCTGTGTAGCTTTAGTTTCTATCTCTGTGGTTGCCAGTGATGATGGTCAGTTTTTCATGTATTTATTGGCCATGTGTAATTCCTCTGCACATGACACCCAATTTTTCCAGGATCATTTATAATAGAGGCTGTCTGTCCTCCACTGTATGTTTTTGGCTTCTTTGTCAAACATCCAATAGCTTTATGTGTCTGGGGTTGTTTCTACTTCCTCTATCCTACCTCATTGATCCACATGCCTATTTTTGTGTGAGTACCATGCTGTTTTAATCACTATAGCTTCATAGTATGATTGAAGTCTGGGATCTGATGCCACCTAGATTAGCAGGTGTGCTTAAGATAATATTTATTATCTGGAAGTGGCTAACAATATCTTTATTTGGACACTAAATTTTCACTAAAAAAGCATTTAATATATATTTAGATTTCATAGAATTTGTAACTGAGAAAGGAGATTTACAAATTCAAATACTTTCAAATATATTTAAACATGTACAAATGAATGTGCTAAAATTTTAAAATTAAATTAAATTAAGATAAATTAGGGGCTTGCCGGTTAGCTCAGTTGTTCAAGCACCTGCCTGGGGAAATCCAGTCTGGCTTTTGGGACAGTAGATCGATCCCTAGCTCCACATGCCACACCA
>NW_004524857.1:1906609-1909281 GCF_000260255.1 Octodon degus
GATAAATTAAATCTTAAAAATACTTGTAATAAAATGTAATTTAGAATGTTAATACTAATTATACAAAATGGTTTTATTGTGATATATTTATATATGCATATGTACTACTGCCATTTCTCTTCCTTCCCCTCTCCCCAGCCCCATCCTTTTTCTTTTCTCTAATTATCTTTCTTCTACTGTTCTGTCACCTTTTTCCCCTTTCCTTAAATTCCCAATATGAGAGAAAATATGTGATGCTTCTCTTTTTGAGTCTGGCTTATTTCACTTAACGTGATGATCCCTAGTTCCATCCATTTTCCTGCAAATGAACTAATGCCATTCTTCTTTATAGTTGTATGGTATTTCACAGTGAAAATAGATGACATTCTCTTTATCCATTTGTCCATTGATGGGCACCTAGGCTGCTTTCATAATTTTGTTGTTGTGAATTGTGTTCTAATAAACAGGACATATAGGTGTTTCTACAGTATGTTGACTTCAATTCCTGAAGGTCTGTACAGATGTGTACTTTAGCTAGGTTATATATAGTTTGATTTTTAGGATTTTTTTTTTTTTTTTTCAGAACCGGGGATTGAACTCAGGCCCTTGCTCTTGCCAGGGAAGCGCTTATTCCACTGAGTCATTTCCCCATCCCCTGATTTTTAGTTTTTTTTGAGGAAGCTTCGTAGTGATTTCTGAAGTGATTGTACTGATTTACATTTCCACCCACAGTGCATAAATAGGTCCTTCTCTCACATTTCTTCCAGTATTTATTATTGTTATTTTTCTTTAGTACTAGGAATCAAACTCAGGACCTTGTACTTGCCATGCAGGAGTCTATGCTGCTGAGCTATCTCCCTGGCCCTATTATTATTAATATTTTGTACTTTTGATGATATGATAACCATTTTAACTGGGGTGAGATGAAATATTAGAGTAGTTTTAATTTGCATTTTCATGATAGAAGATGTTAAAATGTTTTCATATAATTATTGGTCATTTGTACTTCTTTTGAGAAGTGTCTGTTCAGTTCATTTGCCCAGTGTGTGTGTGTGTGTGTGTGTGTGTGTGTGTGTGTGTGTGTGTTTAATACATTTTATTGAGTTCCTTATTCACTGGGCATATTTATGGTCTGTAGGATTAGTAGATGGTAGTGTGTGTGTATAATAAGTTTTGTTGAGTTTTTTATTCACTGGGTGTATTTATTCTCTGTAAGATTAGTAACTGGTAATGATTTTCTCCCATTTAATAGACAGTCTCCTCACTGCTAAATTTTCTTTTGCAGTATAGAAGCCTTTTAGTTTAATGTAATTCCATTTGGGGTTTTTCTTATCATTTACAAAGCTATTGAAATCCTTTTCAGGAAGTAGCAGCCAATGCCTAAGTCCTGAAGGACTTCCTATATGTTTTCTTTTAGCAATTTCAAAGTGTGCCCTCCATTCTGTCCCATTGGCTTACAAGCTTGTTTTGTACAGTGCCATGAGGTTTCTGTTACTCAGGTTCTGTAGTATATTTGGAAAGCAGGTGTCGTGGTGTTTCCAGAATTGCTCTTTCTACTCAGATCTACTTTGGCTCTTCTGAATCTTTAGTGTATCTATATAAATTTTTCCTTACTCTGTGAAGAATGCCATTGGTATTTCAATGGAGATTACATCAAATCTGTAGATAACTTTCAATAATATGGTAATCTTAACAATATTAATTTGCTGACTATGAAAATGGAAGCTCTTTCCAGCTTCTAATATGCTCTTCAATTTCTTTTCTCTGTTTTCTGTAGTTTTCATTGCAGAAGTCTTTTGCCTCTTTATTTGGGTTTACATTAGAGCAAAATGTAATTAAGAGTTAATTACATTTAATTGAAATTAAACATTTGGTTCCTTAATTGCACTAACCATATTTTAACACTTACATGTTGTTGATGACTACAGTATTTGAAAATACAAGTTTGGATAGCTTGGTGTAATTTTGGAGATCACTACTTACTGTTTCCCTAGCAACTTTTAAACCTCTATGGTACTTTTCATATTTGGTATATATAATACTTTTCATTTCAAGCAATTTCAAGTCATAAGGATCATGATTGAAGCAGTCTTATCTTCATTTGCTTTGCAGCTTCAGGATGCTTCAAGTCACTACCTGAGAACTTGCTTGAGCAGCTGGCAGATGTTGTCAATTGCCCGTGAAACTGTGCTTACCCCTTGGAATGATATTTCATCTAGTGACTCGAAGGCCAGCTGCATCTCCAAGTTAGGTATATTCAGCTTCTCTTGTTCATGGACCCATTCTCTTGTAAAGTACTTATTCAGAATTTTCCAGAGGAAATTAAAAAGCTGGTGTTGAACCATTTCTGTAGATGGCATCTTTCTAGCTCCATATATTTGTTCAGAATCAATGTACACATACTGATGGAGGGTTAGTATGGAATTTACTCAGTATGTTTATACTGTTATTCTATAAAATGAGTATTATCTACCTGACTTGTTACTTGTTGATTAAAGTGTGTGTGTGTGTGTGTGTGTGTGTGTGTGTACGCATATGTGTCTGTATGTGTTTTAAACTTTGACTATCTTTATTTTTTTATTTTTATTTTATTTTTTAAATTATTTATTTATTTGTGTGTGTGTGTGTGTGTGTGTGTGTGTGTGGCCAGCTCAGCCCACCAGGGGGCGGGGCTGGCTGGCATGTGGTGCTGG
>NW_004524857.1:1909381-1918958 GCF_000260255.1 Octodon degus
CCAGGGGGCGGGGCTGGCTGGCATGTGGTGCTGGGGAATTGAACCGCGGTCCCTGTGCTTTGCTAAGCTTGTTCTAAGTAGGTGCTTTAGACCACTGGGCTATCTCACCAGCCCCTTGACTATCTTTAAATTAAAACTTTTACTTGAGATCCAGGATGCTTCTCTGAGTCTGTGTGATTGAAATCTTTGTGTGGTTTTATTCTAGTGCAATAGTTCTTTATTTTAATTTTTATTCATTTTAATGAGAAAAAAGATAAAATAGTGTTGAAATAGTTTCAAAACAGGTTAGTAGGATAGTTACAATAACTAATATATTATGTATTGTTGTCTTTCTATTAGTTATTCAGAGAACAAGATGTAGATATGATATCTTGTCTAAACAAAACAGGGGGATATAAATATAGGACTGTTTTGTTGTGAAAAAATATATGTGTATACAAGACAGTTAGGATAGATACACAGCTACTTTCTCTTAGTTCACTGAGAAGAAAGGTTTGTACTAGTGGAACAGATTTAAATTCTTGGAAAGTACCAAAAAAATTCCCAAATTTAGATTAACTAACCATTTACTTTTTAATGTACTATGTATTTATGTAGTACTTACCATTTTCTAGATAAAGTACCCTCTGAAGGAGTACTGTTGACCTTTTTCTGCAAGTAACTCATTTTCAATTCATATACGCCATTTCATTGCCATTAAGATGTTAAAATCTTAACCATAGGAGCCATAACACTGTATTAGATGGAAGTCTTAGCTGGGCACATCTCTTTTCTCTTCTCAGAATATAAAGGAAATAAAATATTATTGAGGCAGGTGGATGGCCATGCATTTGAGGCCAGCTTGGCTTAAACAGAGTTCAAACCCAGTCTGAACTATGTAGCAAGACCTTCGCTCAAATATCCAAACAACAAAACAACAGTTGGGTGTTGTTTATCATTTTATCACTAAACATTGAATGGTTATAGAGAGATTACTTATACATTTGTTTCCTGTTTTCTAATTGCCAAGTCAAGGATTTTGATAAATGTATCTACCAAACTAAAGAATACAACTCAGCAGGAAGTAGTAAAGGAGCCTTGCCTGTGGCTGAATGTTTTAATGCTATGGCAAGGAAAACAGGGTCTCAACATGAATAAGAGTGAGATCTATGCTGGTCAAATAATATTAAACCAACTTTACAGAATTTAAACACAGTTTATCTGAGAGTTATAAGAGAATGAAAAGAAGAGGCAAAACCAATTAGCAACATGAGGGAGAAAAATAACACAGTCTTGGATATTCTGAGATCCTGTGTTTTTCCCTGGCTTGAGTCAAGATCAAAGTGTAAAATGGATGTTGTTGCCTAGGCTTTTCGGAAGGCAGTCTGAGCAAAAGTTAAGTGTGAGTGCTTCCTGGGAAAACCATCATCACAGAGAGTAGGCATACGGGGTAGACAAAGTAGGAGGGAAGATGTATTGTAGAATTAAGCACAGCCATGGTTGACTATCACCCATGGGTCCATCAGAACTTAGCTGAGCCAGGAGTGATGGTATGTTCCTGTAAACACTCTAGGAGACTGAGGCTGTAGGATCACAAATTTGAGCACAGCCTATCCAACTTAGAGGTCTAGTAAGATCTTATCTCAAAATTAAAAATAGAGAAATGAAAGGATGGGGCTGGGGATGTAGCTCAGTGTGAGAGATACCAATACTGCTAAAGATAGAAAGACACAGAAAAGAAATTTATATCATACCACAGTGATATATATGTACCCATGTTTATAGCAGTATAATTCATCATAGCTAAATATTGGAAACAACCAAAATGTCCATCAACTGAGAAACAGATAGAAAAGATGTGGTATTTTTATATAATGGAGTGTTACTCAGTTATAAAGAAAGACTAAGTTGAAGCTCTTCTAGGTAAATAGGTGCAGCTAGAGGATATATTCGTAAATGAAATAAATCAGATCTACATGTGTAAACATCATTTTGTCTCCCTAGTGTAAAAACATGAAAGAGTAAATAAAATCTGAAAGGGACAATAGAAATAGTAAAAGGGAAAGAAACTGAACATAATGAATAAGCAATTTGGATGATGAAAAGGAGAAAAGATAGGAAAAAAAGAAAGGGGAAAATTCATGCATGTATATACACAGGATAGCTAAGATGATTGTACTACTAATTTCTATCAGTTTTTTGAAGGTAGCAGTTAATGCTTAAAATTTCTATTTAACAAACTTTTTAATGCTTGTATCTGTAATATGAGCAACCATAGTGCAGACAACAATGCAGTATAACAACCACTGTTGAATACCTATCATCTTATTTTTTAAATGTTGTGTATTGCTTCTAATATCTTATCTATTATTTATCTACCCTCTTAAGATAGTAAAAGAAATTTACAAGTCAGTTGCCATCAATTCTTGGCTAAATGTGACCTCATGAGGTAAATGTTTAACTTCTTCATTTTTGGGTTATGCAAATATAAATGTGGACAGGTCCTGGACTTTCCTGCATCTTGGTACGGGTCTTCTGAAAGGCTCATGATGGATAGAAGTCTGTCACTAGTCTATGAAACTATAAATACAGAAAATGAAAGGAAGTGTTTGGAAACTTTTGCCGCATTGTAACTGAGTAATTTTATATCTGTTTAAACTTATAGTAAAATAAGGTGGAAATTTTTTGGTATGATCTTTCTAGTTTTCTTTTTCTAGCAATTCTTTTTTAAAATTGTGTCTTACAGAGTATCAGTCAGCAATGGATTGAATTTAACAAGTACCTTTTACCAAGGACAATTTGAGAGTGATTGGCTTCATTTAAATAGAGAAGATTTGTGTAGAGAGTGAGAGGTGCACTATTCGAGGTAAATAGGATAAAGTTTACTTGGAAGTGTTACAGCCTGTGCAGAGCCAGTCACTGCAAAGATGTCTGAAGAACGTGGCCAAGGTCCCCAAAGAAAAATGAAATCCTTCAAGTCCTCTTCTGGTGATTATCTGGTTATCTAGCAACACTTTTGGTCTCAAGTTTCTTTTATAGTCATAAAATTTAAGGATCCCTAGGAGTTTTTATTTTTTATTTTTTGGCAGAACTGGGGTTTGAACTCAGGCCCTTGTGCTTCTGCAGGGAAGTGCTAATTCCACTGAGCCATCTCCCCAGCCCACTCTAGGAGTTTTAATTTTGTGACCTAATACCAACTAGAAATAAGCAGAAAAATTTAAAATATTTATTTACTCAAACTTACTCAAGTACAGTAAACTCATTACATAATAACATATACAGCATGATATTTAATGATTGTATTATAAAATATTTTTTGTTGTATGTTCTAAAATGGATATTATGTTCTGGTATAATTGAAATTCGGGGTCCCCCAAAAGCCTCATGTATTTGGCACTTGAATAGATCATGATGGTGCTATATTCAATGGATTAACTGCAAGTCAAAGTTGAGTTGCTGTTAGGAACTGAGGTCTGGTTGGAGTCAGTCATGGAGAGTGAGGCCTTTTAGGAGCGAGTCTCATCCCAGCTTCTCCCCTCTCACTCTGCCTCCCTGCTGCCATGACATAAGCAGTGATCCTCTGTCATCCTCCCCTGCTCGGCCACTTCTGCTTTAGCCAGCTGAGCAGGGGCCGTAACCATGCAACATAACCACCTTCACATTGTAGATGTTGGATATTGAGTCCTAACATCAAGAAAATGACTAAGATAGTGTTGTTGTTATTATTTGTAGTTCTGGGGATCAAATCCAGGGCCTCATGCATGCTTGTCAAATGGTATAACATTAAGTTGTACCCTCTTCCCTTTATCAAAATTTCTTGAGTGTGAAGGATGACAGTGTTTTAAATTTTATAAAATGTCACTCATGTCTAGCTTAATAGTAGATAGCAGGATTCCCATATGTGGGAATTTACATGTTATGCAAAAGCACACCCAATGTATAATCATAATTAGTTATTAAATTTCATGTACTAGTTGCTACAGGTAGATGTTGATGATATAAACAAAACCTCATTTTACTGATTCAGATTTCAACATTGAGAGGATGTATTAGTCAGCTTTTCATTTTGAAGAAGAACTGACACACAATGGCAAAGGGGGAAGGTTTATTGCCTTCTTGTTTCAGATGTTACAGCTCAGGGTCAGATGTTTCCAGAGCAGGACAATCATGGTAGCAGGGCTTCCTGGTGAAAAGCTGCTCAGCCCCTGGCATCCAGGGAGCAGAGCAAAAGGAAAGCAGTTGAGAAGAGACACTTTTCAAAGGCACACTCCCATGGCCTACATTCTCCAGCAAGATGGCCCTTTCTACCAGACACTTTCCACTTCTGAACAGATGCCTTCTGGGGAACATTTTCTATTTATACCACAATAGAAGGACAAGGAAAGAAGCCAAAAATGGTGACAATATGAGGTAGACATCCCAAGCTAAACAATTTTCTGAAGGACCAGGTATAAAGTGATATATCATTCCTTGAAAGGGGCTGAGTGTGATGCACAACAGATTACTCTATAGTTTGGCATAATTGTATTCATAATTTAAGTAAACAAATGAGTCACAATTTTGGTAGAAAATGAAAGTTGTTCACACTTTATTAGTCCAAAATTGGTGAAATGAGCCATAGAAAAGAATTTGAGAAATAAAGCAATTAAGAAAAGACACACACAGGCAAAGTTAGGAAAAGAAAATTGGGAATGTATTACATAAAGGACATACCAGTGCTGGACTGAATTTGACAATGAGGACATTAAAAAGAGTTTTAAGAGGCTACAGGGATTTTTAAAACTAGGACAAGTTAGATGTCATATATAATTTATTACCTAGAACAGTGTTAGTTATGGTGGATATAAAATTGCAGGGGAGGGGAGTCAGGTGTACAAAAAGGAGTCCTCGAAAAAGTTAATGTGGACAGCAATATGCTTTCAAAGTCAGCTAGTCATGGTTATTGGGAATAATGGGAAGTGGAGTAGACAGTTGTAGTTAAAATTTATAAAGTCGCAATAAAAAGGGAAGAGGAAAAGAAAAATGAAAACTCTTTTGGTATAACAAAAATATTGACACTACATATGTTTGAAGGAAAATAGAGGTGATCTGGCTAAAAGAAAACAGTAGAACACAATAGAGAAAAGAAACAAGTGAAACAAAACAATGAAAGTTAAGAATTGGTGCTTTAAAATATATTGTCACTTAAAATTTATTTTACCATTCAATACATTTTCTATTGAGAAATTGATTGTAAATATTTTCATGATAAAGTAGTACATTTCATTATTCAACTTTTAAGCAATGTAGAAAAATCAGCTATAGTGCCATTATCTTGATTCTTACTTTGTTTTCTATTATTTTTTAACCTGTATTTTTTCTTTGTTTTGCTTTTGCCAAGAGGGTGATAAAAATCACTTAATTTTAATCAGGTTTTGTTTGATCAGAGGACAAAGTTATAAACACAAATACACTGCAGAATCTTTTTTATAAGCCAAAGTTCATGCAGATCAAGTGAAGTTATGCATACATTATTCTCATTCTGTAACTATGTGTTCATCTTTGTTCAAATCATTTCAGGTGTTCAACCTGGGCAAAGCAGAGCTTATTTTTGCAAGCAGGGAGCCATCATTCACTGAGTTTTGACAGTGTAAGTGGAGTGTGTATGATGTCCACAGTGTCTTTCAGCAGAGTTCATGGCTACTTTATGGAAAATCAGAGGGATTTATATATCAACCCTTTATCTTCTCTTCATGACCTTGTTTGATAACAGTGTTTAGATATATGCTTCCAGAAAAGGAAAGGACAGATCAAAAGTTCATAAACTCTCTGATTTGAGCATAAAGAACTGACTCAGGGTGAGATGAGAATCATCTCTAAACTTTGAAACCTTAGTTCAAGAAAACGTTTTATTTAAAAACAGTCACAGGAATGTCTGTTCACTCCTCCATACTCTTCTTTTTCCCCAGAGAGAACTAGATGCCCCTAACTGCATCCTGTACCCACTTTTAAGTGTTTTTGTTCGTATATCCATTTTTAAAAGCTTTTTATCTCTCAGATAATTTGGTTTCAGAAGTTTAGTCTTTTCCCCCTGAGTGCGTTCTCTCTCTCTCTCTCTCTCTCTCTCTCTCTCTCTCTCTCTCTCTCTCTCTCTTTCTCTCTCTCTCTCTGATATTTTATTTATTTATTTATTTTTTGGTGGTACTGGTGATTGAACCTAGGTCCTTGCACTTGCCAGGCAAGTACTTGCTCTACTGAATTATCTCCCTGGCTCCTGAATTCTCATTTTTTACTTTTTTTTTTTTTTTTTTTCGGAACCGGGGATTGAACTCAGGCCCTTGCGCTTTCCAGGGAAGTGCTTATTCCACTGAGCCATCTCCCTGGCCCCTTTTTTGTATTTTTTTAAGGGAAGGGTCTACAGGGTATTCAGTGTCTCACTACTAGATCAGCTCATAGTGATCCACCTTTTTACAGCCTCCCAAGAGCTGGGATTAGACACACACCACCATGCCCAGTCTCAATTGCCATCTCAGTGCACCCCGGTGGTGGGGTCAGTACAGTAAGCCTGGGGATCAAACCTCTGGTCCCTGCACCTGCTTACAGGTACTTTAATCTACTGAGCTATTTGGTAGGCCCTGAATTCTCATTTTTAATTCCTAGTAATACACAAACCCTATTGTGTGGTGATTCTAATATCTTTCTTATAATATTCTGCACATTTTACTTTTGAACCCTTTTATTTAGCACAGTATCTGGACGCAGCAGGAACACAATTAGATATATGTATTGGATAAGAGTTTCAGTTTTTTTCTTGTGGGAAAACTGTTACCAACCAAATGACAAATGAGTTATGTAGAATTTCCCTTTGAACCTGAAGTTTGGATTTTCTGTCTGACATTTCTCAGCTAAAAATTTTAACATGGTGTTTCAAATGATAGTGCACATTGGAATTGCCTGTGGGTTGTGTTAAACATGTACTCACTTGGCCCATACTTCCTAGATGCTCTCATTCATTGGGTAGGGTTTAGTCATCTTTATCTTCAGCAAGTACACCAAGTATCTATAATCCATGATCATTGGGTCACATTTTTGAACATTCTTTTCTTTTTTTTTCAGAACTGGGGATTGAACTCAGGCCCTTGTGCTTGCCAGGGAAGTGCTTATTCCACTGAGCCACCTCCCTGGCCCAGAATCACATTTTTGAACAGTTAAAGTTACAAGTTCAGGATGACTCAGGTAGATTAAAATTTGATCCATGTTTTTGTTAATTTGTTGAGTCCATCTGTAAGCAGGTAGTGTAAAGATCTGGTTCTAAGAGAGGAATTTTGGTAGTCTTTGAATCCTCAGTCCAGAATCATTTCCAGGAGACAACCACCTTCTATTTGCATGTACAGTGGTTAGCAGCTCATCATATATGATTTTGTCCTGAGTAGACTTCTACAGCAACTATTCTTACTTGAATTGAATAGCCATCACTTAAAACAATGAAATTTCTTAGAAAAATTTTATTAACATACGCTCCCCCCCAGAGGAAGGCCTGGTCAATGACTTAAGTGTCTTTAGCTGGATGAAAAAACTAGCATTGTCCTGACATTTGCTGCTCTTTCTTTAAACATGGTGATTTACCCCTTATGAAGATTACTCAGAAACAAGATTTAGATCAAGCACTGAGAACTCAGAGGTGTTGTCTCTTGGGCATAATAATCTCAGGAAAACAGCAACCAGCTGAGACCACTATGGGTATTTATTTATAGTTCAAAGACATAAAAAAAGACAGGAAAACCATTTTGTGATATATTGCATAAGAGTTTTTTGAGCAGCGCTAGAATGGGATGTTTTATTAGGTGACCTAGTTTAGGCAGCCTTATCGAGGCAGAGGGAATGCATTATCCAGAGAAAGCAAACATCTTTGATAGTGACTTGCTCTTAATTTTTGGTTGCTGTCCTGAAGAATCTGCTATAAACTCCAGCCATGCATTCAGTGAAAGAACAAGTAGGTAGAGCCAAAATCTATGTAATTAAAAAGGGCTTGGGGATAAAAAGGTTGGTTGTTTACCTGTCACTTACAGAATAAGTCACTTTGTCCCACAATGATTAAAATCCTCTTTGTGACTTCTATATTAAGACAAAAGATTATAGCACAAAGGATCTAAAATTTTAATGCTCGGTTGCAGATATAGCTCAGTAGTAGAGTGGTTGCCTAACAAGCTCAAGGCCTTGGGTTTGGTCCCAGCACTGAAACAAACAAACAAACAAACAAACAAACAAACAAACAAAAAAAACAATGTTAGTTTGTTGGAACTGAGTAAAGAAATCTCTCTTTTTGAGATTACAAGAATAAAATTCTCTCTAATTTCCTAAGCAACCAAGTAAAATCAACTAGTAACAACTTTCAAATGGAATATTTATAAGCATTAAGAAAAAATCATGCAAATGTTGTGAGTTTTATATTAGTATAATTTGAGCAATGAGAAATGATAATAAACCTCACCCTACGGACATTGCTTATTGTCAAGTTCCATGCCTGACTCAGTCGGTGAAGGATAGGAGAGGCTTACCTCTCATTCTTGGTTTTTCCTTCCATGTGGGGCATGACCATTACCATGTCACTCATGGCCTGTATCCATTCCACACTTCTTCTCATGAATCAGCATCTACATTATGAATGCAGAAACAGAAAATGGGAACACATGTCTAACTCACATTTGTAACTTATTTAATAGCAAACTGCCTGCGAGTACTCTATATCCTTCAGTGGAAGATGCTTGTGAGGTTGTCACAGAGACTGATGAGCTGGAAGGAGTGCTTTTTTCGTGATATTCATGATTAGCTTGTAAGGAGGTAAAGTCAGATATTGATAACAGTCATCTTTGGCTCTTAGAGGGACAAGGGATGAGGTTATTGAATGAGTCTTTCAATATGATTAAAAAGGCAAGAAGTGTACATTCTCTTTTTCACAGTAACTTGTTGGACTACTAAATACTATGCTTTTTTGCCAGGGTTTTATTGAGAAACAAATAGCAATGAGACAGTTTCAAATAAAATTGGTAGGACAGTTTCAATAATAACACATTGCATACATTTTTCCTAGTGGTTAATTGCTGTACAAGATGTGGACATGATATCCTATTTACAAACACTATTAGAACAAATCCCTATATTTGTTAAGAGAATGTAGCTATATATCTATCCTAACCAATTTGAATACACAGATACAAAATGGACATTCACCTGTATCCCCTCTTTTGTTTAGTTTCATCATTTAAATATTATAGGTGTGTGAATTCAGTAAAATATTCCAAAACAGTTCAGTAGTCCATAATAGCATTGGGTCTTTTGCTTGACTGACAATGTCAGAAGTTGTTGACTTGAGTCCCCTGCAGCCTAACAACATGGCTTTACTTCTTATACTTCATTTTTATACATTTCTGCTAGATGGTTAAGACCAAGATAAAGCAAGACCTATGCAACAAGAATTGTAGCTTTTGGATCTGATAAGGTCAGTCAAATCCCCTCAGGATTTATCCTGAGACCCTGTACCTCAGATTGTAGATCCTTTGTCAGTGTCAGCCATGTGGATGATTCATGGCCATTGCATGGCCGATTTGCTCTCCGTGGA
>NW_004524857.1:1941608-1950037 GCF_000260255.1 Octodon degus
AATTTTTGAAGCTGATTTTTTTCTCTGAGTTGAATATGCTTTATATTAAGAAGTTTCAGATCTCTGATTTTGTTGTCAGAGAAGAATGGTTGAAGGTGTTCTTTAGGATACTATCTTAACTCTAGGTAAATATGTGCATCAAAATTTTTTAAAGTAATGTCTTTAAAAACAGGGGTGAAACAATTTGACCTTTATTTTTCAGAAGGATGGGGTTGAATAAGGTCCTGCATTTCCTTGTCAAACAGAAGAAAGAAAGGGCTTTAAAAATAACTCACCAATTTCCAACCATTATATTTCAAGCCACAGGAGTTTGTGAGTTATCTTTCATCTTGGTTCTGTCACATAACCAGATAAATTACACAGCATCTCCCAAAGGAGAGGTCTAGCTGGGAAGCAATTCCAGCAAAAAATATATTATAGAAATGTGATTGTTCAGTGTGTCATTCGAACAGTTATTCATCCTTGCCCCTTCATCTCTGGTTTTCTCACTCTTCTCCTCACTTTATCTTCTTAGGTCTATGTTTTCCCATGGATGCAGGTAGTAGAAAGAGTACCATGACACCATGACCTTTGGGGCATAATATTGAAGGAATTTATTAGATATAAATGCCATTGAGTCGTAGCTACAATATCCCTGCAGATAGAAGGCAGTTGAATTTGATTATTGCTCTCTCCAACCTTTTAATTTGCGTGAGTGAAAAGAAAGCTAGTTGTTCTCAAGAGCAAAATAATTTTACTTTAGTACCAGGAAATAATAATCTACCTTCTAGAAGTTGTGCAGTGTTTGTTGAGGTCAAGAACTGCCACAGAGCATAGTTTGTTGTTTATTTCCCTGTAGGATCACATTCCTACTTTAAAAAATGGCATTGATTTGACTCATCAGATGACAATACAGAATAGTTAAAATCTGAGTTGAGTTGGAAAATTAAGAAATATGGTACTTTACTGCAATAGTTTTCTATTACTGCATAAGGACACTTGAAACAGTACTCATTTATTTTCTTTTATGAGTAAATAATCTGTGCTAGTCCTGCTGTGTGAGTCTGCTCATCTCCCTGGGCTCACTCACATGGCTGCCTCCTATGGCTTTCACCAGATCATGTAGGATGGCATTCCTGGAGTCTGATAGTTGGTGTGCTTATTGGCTATTTGTCCCAGCTTTATGTTGGAATGGTATGTGATTTATCTTGACTCTATGTGGTCTTTCATCCTCTAATTGCTTCTACTGTCTAATTCATGGCAATCTTAGGGCAGTATCTCAAGAGGCCAAGGAAAGAAATTATAAAATCTCTTGATACTTAGGATTCAGAACTCCTATGAAACTGGCTCTCCAGATTGAAAGATGGAAAAATAAATATTCTTCTCTAGATTGGATCTAGAGAATGGGAAGGACAACAAAGACACAGAGCTTGCATAAAGGGGTTAAAGGACTTTTTTTTTACATTTGAAATCCTGTTTACTATAATTAAAAGCAGCCTGTGTTAACATTTACAGCCGGGTATTGAACTCAGGCCCTTGTGCTTGCCAGGGAAGCACTTATTCCACTGAGTCATCTCCCCAGCTCTGTTTTTTGAGCTGGAAACAGAAATCCTTGGCTTGAACTGCTAAAGGACTTTTTATAGTCATTTTGTACGCAATTTACTACAACCCTTCTCTGGCACTGATAGTTCATATTGCTTCCACATGAAATTATATTTACTTCTCCCATGGAAGGTTCTCTCTCTCTCTCTCTCTCTCTCTCTCTCTCTCTCTCTCTCTCTCCCTTCCTCCCTCCCTTTGTATCTATCTCCCTTTCCTCTTTTTCTCTGCCCATGTTGCATGCTATTCTTTTTGACACACAAAGGTGTGAAGTGAAAGGAGAAATTAAGTTTGATTATACACATTGGACAGGATTAGAGAAAGAGACTTGTGTTCAGAAAGGAGACTGATGAAAATAGCTTCCCCATGGCAGCTCTTCAATCTAACCAGACACGTGTTGCCAGTTTCTTATTCCAGTCTCTCGGTGTGTTCTTGGAGTAGACACTAGTTCTTCTCCAATGAATTGGTTCCATAGTAGATTCTTGACTCGGCCCTCTGAGATCTTTTTCTGTGAAAAGGCACCTGTGTTTATAGCTGAGTTGTTTTCCCAGGATAACTTTTGCCAATTGGAAAGTGGAGGGCCAGAAATCTTTTTATTTAGAGTTAGTCCCTTTTAGTAAATGCTGAGGGTGTTTCTCCTTGTACAAGCATCCCAAAACCTTTTAATATTTCCTAGGATCACACACTCGCAAGGCTGCCTCCATAATTCTTCTTGAAGTCTCAGTCTCTGTGTCTGTGTCTGTCTGTCTTTATCTGATCATAAGTTCTTTGTTTGATCACAAGATTCTGTTAAAATTCACTTACTAATTCTGAGGTCGCAGTAAACAGTTTTATGCCTACACCTTTGGTTTAGTCTTTGCCTAAGATTATTAATTTTGGAGTCTTTTGTCAACTGCAGATACTCTGAGATCTTTATAGTCAGGTTATAGTATATTTTTCAACTTAATTTCCTCTCAATACTGCTCATAAAAACTTAGTTCCATTATTCACAGTTTTCTCATTAATTTGTTGTGTACAATACTAATTGTGTTGACTTTTGACACACCAATTGGAGATCTACTTAGGCAGAACTATAACACATTTAGGCACATGTTCTAATCTTCCAGTTAGTGTATTTTTCTTATGTAGGAATATGATGCAATGCTATCATGTAAAATATTTTTTCTTGGGGATATACTAGCTACATTACTTTTCTACACTCTGCATATCTCCAAGACCCAAAGCCAATGTTAAATGTTTTGAATTTTGTAGAAGCACCGACTTCTAGTGCCAGTTACCTATCAGCTTCTGTTACTGCTAACAACCCACTCTTTATCCTACCAGCATAGCACTATAGGCACTGATGTGCTCTTTATTCTATGGAAGAATGCATGAGAATTGAATGACTTGTCTCACCTAGGGTTGCACACATGGTGCTGCTTATGTGAATAGGGCTTATTGGTCTCACACTGCTTCCTTTAAATATCTGGTGGTGGTTGGCTGGGTGTTGGTTTGGTGTGGAAGACTTCAGCCAGGGCTCCTGGGTCACATGGCCTCTCTAGCTACAAGGGTCAGATCTTCAGCATAACATTCTAAAAAGGTGAGAGTATGCACTAAAACATTTCTAGAGATCTATAGGGACTTGAAGTCACAAATTGACACTTCCTCTCCATTCTACTAATCAAAGTAAGGAACAGGGACAGCTCAGAATCAAATTCTAGGGAAACTATCTCTTCCTCTTGTTTGGATAAACTGCAGAGGTACATTCTTAAGGGATGATGTGGACTCAGGGATAGGAAGAAGTTCTGTGGCTCAAACAATTTACCATGAGCCCTTAAGGTGGATATTTTGACCCTGAATTTAGCTGAAGTTTTACAGAATATTCCATTATTTTTTGATAGTGGTAGACATGATAGCTCAATGGCACATATATTTAAAAAAATTTTATTCCACTAAGAGATGGAATATGCAGATAAATGATTCAAGACAATAAAAGAACTGGGCTAGAAATGCACAAGCATATATTTCATGGTTCATCTTTAGACATAGAAAATTGATGAAAAGCAACTTGCCTTTTCCTTCAAGCTAAGATTTTCAATCTACTCTCTAAGTACCTGTGTTTAAAGCAGCAGTCTCTGATTTTTCTCTTTGACTTTCTTTCCTTTTGGTAATGTAACACAATATACTTTAAAAAATCTTCATTTCTTGGTCATGAAGTCAGACAACCTACTATTAGAATAAGCTAATTTACTTTTGAATGATTTAACACTTAAAATAACTTGCATGACCCTTCAGAATAAGAATATAGACCTTCGGGCCTTGCTAGATGATTTAAATTTGTTCATCAGTCATGGAAAACACCAATTTAAATTTGCTTGTGGAAGTTTCCCAGGGCAATGAATTCACTGGCTTAATGGCAACATTACATTGTCATGGCTAATAGAAAAGAAACACTACGGAGAATCTTTCTGCCTTGAGCCCATCATGTGCTTACATGTCCTACTAATCAAGAGAATTCAAAGTGGCTGGCCTTTTAAAAGGGACCTTCAAGAAAACTTGATTGGAGATAAGGAGGGCATACAAATAGAGCAAGTTTTTATAGAAGGCTGAGTAGGAAAAAAGGCTGAGAAGAAAAAACAGAGCCAGGTGAGGCTGAAGTATCTGTGGTAATAGAAAATGGAAAAGACTCTATGTGCTTTCATGATGACTTCAGATATGCCAGGGAGGCAAGTGGGTGGAGTAAGTAATTTTTTTGTTTTTTAAGTTTTTAAAGAGAATATAAAATGGTAAAAATCCTGTTAAAAGTGATTCAGAATTTCAATAAACAAAACAATAGGATTTCAACGATGGTTGTTGTATTGCATAATGTTATCTTCAATGTAGTTGTTTAGATTACCAGATATAAACATGAAACATCGATAAAAAAGTTATAAGAAATTTAAAAAAGACAAAAAATTAAGCATTAACTTCTCCTTTCAATAGACCAGCAGAAATCAACAGTACAATTATTCAAGGTATCCTGCATGTATACATGAACAGATCTTTTCTCTTTCTTTTGTCCTTTTACTTATCCCAATATTTCCTTCCTATTGAACAGATTCTTTCTCTTTGACAGTTTCTAGTATGCCTTTCAGATTTTATTTATTCTTTCAGGTTCTTACACTAGTAAGACAATAGGATGTTTGCGCATACTGGTCTGATGTTGATTTATCATTTTGTGATGGTATACATGCTTAAAATGGTCTAAATTTTAAGGATGATCAAGGCAATTAATATTGAAATAAATTCCTGATATGACCTTCTGCATCTCAACTTTATCTCTGTCTTTTTGTATAAAAAGTTTTTAAATTAGCACTACAGAATGGCACATTTTGGTGAGATGAGAAACTGAAAAGTCAGCCACTAATTTTTTCTTTTAATGATATTTTCTTTTTAAATTTTTGTACATTTGATGAGGTATAATGTGATATTTTAAAATTAATTTTATTGAGAAACAAATAGCAATGAGACAGTTTCAAAACCAATTCATAGGACAGTTTCAATAATTAATACATTGCATACTGTTGTCTTTGTAGTGGTTATTCATAGTTCAAGATGCAGACATGATAGTCTGTGCAAATACTACTGGTACAAATCTTTCTTCTCATTGAATTAAGAGAAAGTAGCTGTATATCTGTCCTAACTATTTTGTATATACAGATACAAAATGGTCCTTCATTTGTGTCTCCTTTTTTAATTTTGTCACAGATGGGTATTTCATTGCCATTTAAATATTGTAGGTGTGCGAATTCAGCAAAATATTCCAAATAGTCCAGTAGTCCAGAATAGTAATGGGTTTTCTGTAGGACTGGAAATGTCAGGGGCTGTTGACTTGTGCCTTTTAAAGCTCAGCATATTAATATGGCTTTACTTTTTATACTTCTGTGCTGGATGGTTAAGACCAAGATAAAGCAAGACTTACATAACAAGAAATATAACTCTTGTATATGACAAGGTCAGTCAAATCCCCTCATGATTTATCCTGAGACCCTGTACCACAGTTTGTAAATCCTTTGTCAGTGTCAGCCATGTAGATGAATCATGACCATTGCTTCACCAATTTGCTCTCAGTGAAAGCCTGAGAGAATGTTTTCTCTCCATGTGACTCTCCTTAGGCACACTCTACATCATTGATCACTTTCCTCTGTGGCTCCATAATCTCCTTGATCAGTAAATTTGGGACACAGCAGAGTTGCAGGATGTTACAGTACAGTTTCTTCTATGTCCTGAATCCTCACAGACCTTGAAATAGCCACTATTTTTACATAGAATACAAGACACTTAATCTCAGGTTTTATAACCCTGTAGCTTTAAGTCAAGTATTTAAAAAAGGTGAAAGACTGGCAAACTTTATATATTTTAATCTTTTAAGACAAATAACATTAAGTCATTTTTGTGACCATAGAAATGATTTATTTAGAATAATTTTGTTTGGTGAACTTAGTGAAAATTATGAAAGTGATACCCTTTTATTTCTTTACCTTTCCATAATCATATTTACTGTTTGCACAGAGATCATTCAATTTTATGAAATGCTTACCATTTCCTGCTGATTAAATTCCTGTTTGGTCTCACTGCCAAGTCTGCTGGATTAAATTAACAAATTCTGTTTGCTTTAGTGGAAAAGACCTGCATCAACCTTCAGCTTGTACAAAATAATAACATTTTCTGTGGTATATTGATTCAATGCTTTTTATCTTTTTAAAAAGAAATGTGCATGGAAAATGTTATCAGCTTACTAGAATTCACAGTGCTTAATTGCTTTCCTTTAATATGTTGGAGACCTTGATCTTCCACATCTTGTAAATCCTTTCTCTTTTTGCTGTTTTTAATGATTTTCATTCTTCTACAAGATCACCAAATCTTGATCACTCCAAAGAAAGATTCTAACATGATGGTTTAATATATAGGATGTCCCACTCTCAAAAATTATCCACATCAAAGGACCATTTTAAGATGATTTAAACCTTTCCTTTAAAATAGTAAATTAAATTTTTGTTGAATTGCTTTTTTCTGTCCCTCTTTTATTTGCTTTGAAGCTAACAGTTAAGAGGTATCAAGAAGTTTTTGGAGAAAGTCAATTAAAATTTCTGATGTAAGAAAGTATAATGAGATTTCAAAGCATAACAAGATTTTATAAGTTTTACACAAAGTATTAGCCATTGCAAATACTAAGGCAAACGGTGGAAAATTAAAAAAGACATTTTATTAGTTTCAATAAGAAAGAACAACAGTTGTAAAATGAGGAAGAGCGATGGAGGGAGAGTAGTTGGACACTAATGTAGAGCAATAAATCAACAATTGCTATGTCCTGGAGGTTTGGCTACGGTACACAGCTTGTTAAATTCTCCAAATATACTACTAGTCTCCTCTTCTGATCACATTGTTTCTTTTTTTTTCACACTTAAGCTAAATGGAGAATAAAGAGATTAAGCTACTTCTCTAATATCATTTTTATTTGATTTTTAGCTAACAGTTAAGAGGTATTGAGAAACTTATGGAAAAGCCAATTAATTTTTTTTCATTTTATGAATTTGCTCCAAGGTCTCACTATGCAGCTCGGACTCGCAGTGATCCTCCTATTTTCAGCCTTCCCAGTTCTGTGATTACAGACATACACCACCATTCCTGGACACATTTGCTGACTCAGTACACCCCAGGAGCATGGCTGGCATGGCATGAGGGACCAGAGATTGAACTCTGGTTCCTGCGCTTGATAAAGAAGGTGCTCAGTTCTCTGAGCAATCTGGGTGGGCCTCCTGTAAAAATTTTTGCAGTAAGTATGTTGTCTGATGTGAACTGAAGTCCACCATTTGACACTAAGTCTATTGCTAAAGCCATCCTCTTTTCAACACAACATACCCTATCTAAGAGAAGTGCCCAAACTTTTACATTCTTCAATTTTCACCACAAAGTGGTCAATGATTCTGCACACCATAAGATAAGTACATAACAGAAACTCTTGAGAATCACCCAGGGGTTTTATTTGGTTATATTTCTATTTATAATCTACTAGGAATCTTCCACATAATTCAAAAGAATTCAATTATTTGTTGTCAGACTAAGCAAGAAAAAATAAGTAGAGAATTTCATTGGACTCTAAGGAACTTGGGGTGCCATTCAGAAGTGACTCTGCATGGAAATCATACACGTAGTGCTTCATCACTCAATTTTAGGACCCCAGTGTGAGCAGCTAGATAAGTTGAATGTGCACTGATGGACATTTCTTGAACAGCATCAACTCATCATAATCCAGGCATTTACTATCAGCTCAGCGGATACTTTTCTGAGATAATGGTCATAGGCTATACCTACCGAGTAATTAAAAGTGTTGTGAAGATAACTGTGATGATACTAGGTTTTTATCTTTTGTGGTGATGGAAGACTTGCTAGCCCCATCTTTGTAATCCTTCCTGTCTCTGTATATCATTACAGCTTCAGAAAGTCCCTTGTAATATGAAGATTTTTAAGGGGGGTACTATTTTAGCTACACTTTTGTCATTGCTGGAACAAAATACCAGAAACTCAGAGCTAAAGAAAGAAAGGTTTATTGTAGCTCACCATTTATAGAGGTTTCAGTTCCTAGTTGGCTGGCTCCAAGGCAACTAGGTGGTATGGCAGAGGAGGAACAATCCTTGGCAGAACAGGCAGTAGGCCGGAAGCATGCCTTCTATCTTCCTCTTTCTTCCATACAGGGTACAAGCCTGTTGGTGACATTCACACCCAGGGTAGGCCCTCCCAATGTTGCCACCCAGAGCTATGCTAAACCCATCAGTGGACCAACTTAGTAATCAGGCACTCTTAATCCATATTCACTCACCTTACAGCTAGCC
>NW_004524857.1:1950810-1951805 GCF_000260255.1 Octodon degus
AAATTAACAATGGCTGCTATATAGCAGATTTCATTTACTCTTTCAGTTTCTTACACTAAGGAGACAATACAGTGTTTACACATGTGAATCTGATTTATTTCATATATGAATATGGTTGTAGGTGCATCCATTTATCTATACAAGCCTTGAATTTATCATTGTTTATAACAGTAATACTCTACTGTGTAAAAATACCATATCTTTTTAATTATTTTATTTTATTTTATTTTTTACCAATTCCTTACTTGATGGGCATTTGGGTTGTTTCCAGTAATTAGTTATGACAAATTGTGGTAAACATGGATGCACATATATCACTGTGGTATGATGCTTTAAATTTTTGTGGAACAATACCCTGAAGGAGAATAGTTTTGTTGAATGGGACCTCTAATCCTAATGTAATGAGTTAGGGAGAACTGCTTCCCTTTTAATTTTATTAAAGATTTTGAAGAGTATTAGTGTTAGACCTTCTCTAAATTTTTTGGTATAATATAGCTGTGAATCCACCAGGACCTGAGTTTTTCTTTATTGATAGTCCTAGCTTTCTGAGGAGTCTTTCTCCACACTGATTTCCAGAGTGGTTTCACCAGCTTACACTCCAACTAACAGTGGAGAAGGGTTTCTTTTTCCCCACAGCCCATCCAGTATTTGTTATTGGTTGTTTTGATGATAGCCATTCTTTCTGGGATGAGAAGGAATCTCAGTGTTGTTTTAACTTGTATTTCTCAAATGAACAATGCTGTTGAACATGTTTTCATATATTTATTTGCCATTTGTATTTCTTCATCTACAAAATGTGTTTATTTCAAATGCCCATTTTTGGATTATGTCTTTCAATTTTGAGGGTCTGATATTTTAAAATTCTTCATATTTTCCAGATAGAAGTCCTTTGTGTGAGGGACAATTGGCTGAAAATTTTTCCCAATTTGTGGGTTTTCTTTTTACTCTTTTGGTGATTTCTTTTGATATGCAAAACTTTCAATAGAATGAAATCC
>NW_004524857.1:1953114-1955653 GCF_000260255.1 Octodon degus
TTGTTTTCTGCCACATGAACTGCTGTCATTTGCCTTGAAGCCAGCAGAATACAGACTGAATCCTCCAGTAACTGTGAGATAAATAAATCTTTCCTTCCTTCATTTGAAGTGTTGGGTATTTGTCCCAGCAATGAGTAAAACAGTAACTAAGACATCTTGCAAAACCACAACCTATGAGTATCATGTCATCAGTGAATAATAATAATTTAACTTCTTCCTTTTTTATTTCTCTTTCTATTCTTTTTCTAAGGTTCTCTTTACCAATTTCTCTGGTTAATGTTGCCAGAACTCTTATGCATCTGTTGAGATGATCATGTAATTTTTGTCTTTGGCTCCATTGATGTGGTATACTATATTTATTGATTCATGTAAGTTGAACCTGCATCCCTGAGATGAATCTTACTTGGTCATAGTGTATAATCTCCTTGATGATTTGCTACATTCTGTTTGTTGGTATTTTACTGAATATTTTTGCATCTATGTTCATGAGGAGATATGACTATTTTTGTGATTGGATCTTTCACTATTTTTGGTATCAGGATATTATCCTGAATGAGTTAGGGAGAACTGCTTTCCTTTCAATTTCATTAAATATTTTGAAGAGTATTAGTGTTAAATCTTCTCTAAATTTCTTGTATAATATAACTGTGAATCTAACAGGACCTGATATTTTCTTTACTGATAAGTTTTTTTTATTGTGCTTTAGATTTACTTGACTGATGTTTGCTTATTTAGGACTTTTATATCTTCCTGATTTAGTTTTGCTAAGTCATATGTAGCTAGGAATCTGTCATCTTCTTCCATTTTCCATTTTGAGAGTAAAGAATTTCAAAATTGGTATTGATGATGTGAATTTCCATAGGTTCTGTAGTGATTTCACCCTTTTCATTCATTATTGCATGAATGTAGGTATTTTGTTTTCTCTTTTTAATATGGTTGGCTATCACTTCATGAATTTCATTTATTTTTTCAAGGAATTGACTCTTGATTCAGTAATTATTTGTATTGTTTTCTCAGTCTTTACTGCATTAATTAAGACTCTGATCTTTAAAATTTCCTGCCTTCTTGGGGCTTTGTGTTTGACTTGCTCTTCTCTTTTTGTAAACTTGAAGTGTGACATTAGATTGTTCAATTGTGCTTGTTTTGCTTTCCTGATGTGAGAATTCACCACTAGATGTTTCACTCTAAGCACTGTTTTTATTCTGTCCTGCAAGAAGTGGTAAGTTATATTTGCATTTTCATCTTATTGTAGATACTCTTTTTTATTTGTCTTTGTATTTATTTCTTTGTTAATTTTATTAGGAAAGAGATAGCAATGAGACAGTTTCAAAACCGATTAATAGGACAATTTCAATAATTACTACATTGCATATTGTTATCTTCTTAGTGATTATTCATAGTACAAGATGCAGACATGATATCCTGTCCAAATACTATTAGTACAAATCTTTCTTCTCATTGAATTAAGAGAAAATAGCTGTATATCTATCTTAACTATTTTGTATATACAGACACAATGATCCTTCCTTTGTATCCCCTTTTTTGTTTATTTTTGTTAGAGATTGGTATTCCATTGCCACTTAAATATTGTAGGTGTGTGAATTCAGCAAAACATTCCAATATAGTCCAGTAGTCCATAATAGTAGCGGGTAATCTGTAGGACTGGCAATGTCAGAGGCTATTGACTTGAGCCTTTTATAGCTCAGCATATTAATATGGCTTTCCTTTTTATTCCTCATTTTTATACTTTTCTGCTGGATGGTTAAGACAAAGATAAAGCAAGACCTATATAACAAGATATATATATCTTTTGTATCTGATAAGGTCAGTCAAGTACCCTCAGGATTTATCCTGTAACTCTGTACCACAGTTTGCAGATCATTTATCAGTGTCATCTCATTTTTATACTTTTCTGCTGGATGATTAAGACCAAGATAGAGCAAGACCTATATAACAAGAAATGTATCTTTTGTATCTGATAAGGTCAGTCAAGTCCTCTCAGGATTTATCCTGTAACTGCAGTTTGCAGATCATTTGTCAGTGTCAGCCATGTGTATGACTCATGGCCATTGTTTGACCAATTTGCTCTCTGTGAAAGCCTGAGAGAATGTTTTCTCTCAATGTAACTCTCCTAGGCACACTTTACATCATTGATCACTTGCCTCTGTGGCCCCCTAATCTTGTTGATCAGAAAATTTGGGATGCAACTGAGTTACATGATGTTACAGTATAAGTTCTCCTATGTCCTGAGTCTTCACTGACCTTGAAGGGCTAGGGCAAAAATGTTGGCTGTCCTTGTAGCCCTTCTATTTCTCTAATTGTTGGTCTGCAAAGTTAGGTTGTTAACCCTCCAGAAGAGAAGCTTATTATTACTCTACAACATATGTAGTTGGGTTTAACATCACTATCTGTCTGAATATCAAACATTTTAGGCATAACATGGAGCAGATATTTTCCATCTAGTGTTGATATGTTAAACTTTAAGTCTCAACACAATATGGAGAAAAAATTTAAAAAGTAGAAAATATTTTAAAAATAT
>NW_004524857.1:1955978-1957286 GCF_000260255.1 Octodon degus
TCAGGGTGAGAATCCTACCAATTAACTTCTAGCTTTGAAAACCTGCTGATGTTTCTCAGGATCATTGCCTTATGTGTATTGTGCATACAAATGTATGGCTTTGCCTCTGTCATTTTCCCCAGCTTCTCTCCTTGCCATTTCTTCATTGTCCAATCCTCAAGTTCTCACTTTCCTTTTAATTGTGATATGTCTTTCTATTTGTTGTATTTCTTCTTTTGACTTCTTATACTAGGGAGACTATGATATTTACACATGTGGGTATGGTTTATTTCACTTATGAGTATATCTTCAAGTGGCATCCACATAAATATAAATGGTTCAAGTTTATCATTCTTTATAGCTGAGTAGTGCTCCATTGTATAAAAATACCACATATTTTTCATCCATTCCTCAGATGATGGGCATCTTGGTTGTTTCCAAGATTTGGCTATCACAAATTCTGCTTCTATAAATATAGGTATACATATATCACTATGATACAACATTTTCAGTCCACCAGGAAAATTCCCAGTAGGAGGATAGCTGGCTTGAATGGAATTTCCAGCCCTAGTTTTTTTAAGGAGTCTCCACACTGATTTCCATAATGGTTGCTCCAGTGTACAATCCCACCAATAGTGGAGAATTGTTCCTTTTAGCCCACAGCCTCTCCAACATTTGTAGTTGGTTGATTTCTTTATGATAGCCATTCTTTCTGGCTTGAGATAGTATTTCAATGTATTAATTAGCATTTCATGGATGGCTAGTGATGTGGAGCATTTTTTCATGTATTTATTCACGTCTTTATTCTCGTCCTCTGAGAAGTGTGTGTTCATCTCGGAAGCCCATTTCTGGATTGGGTCTTTAAATTTTGGGCCCCTAATGTTTTTTAGTTCTTAAAGATTCTAGAGAGCAGAACTTTCTCTGAGTACTTATTAGTCAAGATTATTTTTTGAAATTCATGGGTTGTCTTTTTCACTTTGTTGGTAATTTCTTTTGATGTGCAATATCTTCTCAATAAGAGGAGGTCCCAGTTGTTAATTCTTTCAAGTGTTATCCGTACGATTTGATTTTTGTTCATGAACTCTTTGCCTACCCCTATATCTTCAAGGGTTCCTCCCACTTTCTCTTCAGGAGATTTAGTGTTTCTGTTTTAATGTTTAGATCTTTAATCCATTTTGACTTTAGCTTAGTGCATAGTGATAGACGTGGGTCAAGTTTGAGTTTTCAGCATGTAGAGAGCCAGTATTTCCAGCACCATTTGTTAAAAAGGCTATCATTCTTCTAATAAGTGTGTTTGGCCCCTTTGGAAAAGATCAGGTGGCTGCCCGT
>NW_004524857.1:1957931-1959509 GCF_000260255.1 Octodon degus
TTTTTTTGGGTTTTCCATGTAAAGTATCATGTCTTCTGCAAATAATGATATTTTAACTTCTTTCTTTCCAATTCTTCTTCCTTTTATTTCTCTTTCTTGTCTAATGGCTCTAGCTAATGATTCCAGAACTATATTGAGTAAGAGGGGTAATGGAAGACATCCTTGTCTTGTACCAGATCTGAGAGTAAAAGGTTTAGTTATTCCCCACTTAGAATTATGTTAGCTGTTGAGTTGTTATAGATGGCTTTTAGCAGATTGAAGTAGAGGCATTTCATTCCAATTTTTCTGTTGGACTTTGAATATGAATGAGTGTTGGGCTTTGTCAAAGGCCTTTTCTGCATATGTTGAGATGATGATGTCTTTTGTAGATTTTGCTCTATTGATATAGTGTATTATATTTATAGATTTTTGAATATTGAACCATCCTTGCATCCCTGGGATGAATCCTACCTGGTCATGGTATATAATCCTCTTGATGATTTGCTGTATTCTGTTTGCTAGGAATTTATTGAGGATTTTTGCATCAATGTTCATGAGGGAGATTGGTCTATAGTTCTCCTGTATTGGTGTGTCTTTCCCAGTTTTGGTATCCATATAATACTGCCTCCAGGAATGATTTTGGGAGGACTGCTTCCTTTTCAATTTCATTGAAGAGTTCGAGGAGTATTGGAATGGTATCTTTAAATTTCTTGTAGAATTCAGCTATGAATCCATCACCCCTGGGCTTTTCTTTGTTGGCAGACTTTTTATTAAATTTCGTATTTCATTGGCTGTTATAGGCTATAGAGAATTATTATATCTTCTTGATTCAGTTTTGTTAATTTGTACCTTTCTAGAAATCTGCTTATTTCTTCTGTGTCTTCTGTTGTTTTAGAGTAAAGGTTCTCAAAGTAGCTATTGACAATGTTCTGAATTTCCACTTGGTCTGTGATAATTACACCCTTTTCATTCCTTATTGCTTTTATTTGAATTTTTTCTGTCCTCTTTTTTATGAGGTTAGCTAGGGGCTCATCAATTTTATTTAATCTTTCAAAGAGCCAGCTTCTTGATTTGTTAATTCTTTGAACTGTTTTCTTTATCTCAATTGAATTAATTTCTGCTCTGATCTTCATCATTTCTTCCCATCTTTGGGCTCAGTGTTTGGTTTGCTCTTCCCTTTCTAGTTGTTGGAAGTGCAGCATTAGGGTGTTTATTTTTTCCCATTCTGTTTTCCTAATGTGTGAGTTCACAGCTATGAATTTCCCTCTGAGAACTGCTTTCATCGCATCCCATAAGTTCCGATAAGTTGTGCTTGAATTTTCATTTTCATTGAATTTTCTTGCTTTCATTGTAGATACTGTTGAATTTCTTGTTTAATTTCATCTGTGACTCACTGGTTGCTGAGTAGGGTTTTGTTTAATTTCCATGTGTTTATGGGTTGTTTCTGGTTTCTTTCTTTTCTTTTTTTTTACTTTTTAAAGTTTCTAATACTAGGAGAAGATACCATACAATGTGTTTTAAATAAATTGTAAGTCAAAGATACAGTATAAATCTTAGAACAAAAATTAAGATTAAGCAATATTCAGAAAATTAAATGTT
>NW_004524857.1:1960813-1979034 GCF_000260255.1 Octodon degus
CTGGTGTGTGATTTCCAGTTTCCTCAGTGCTAGTGCTAAGTCCATTTTTTCGAAGCTCTGGTTCTGTTCTGCTCTTTCTTTGCTTATTTTTGTATGGCTGACCTATCTTTTTGGGATAGCAGGTGTTAAGGTCTCCTGTTAAGATTGTGGCATTGGATATTAGAGTTTTCATGTCCATCTTTGTCTTCCATAGTTGGGTGCTCCTGTGTTTGGTACATATACATTAATAAGCATTACCTCTTCCTTTTGAATTTTTCCCTTAACCAGTATGTAGTGTCCTTCTTTATTTCCTTTGCTCATTTTTGATTTGAAGTTGAGACTGTCTGAGAATAGAATTGCTATCCCTGTTTTTTTTGTGAGTTGCTAGAGCATGTTGTATTGTTTTACATCCTTTGACTTTAAGCTTATGAATTTCTTTTTGAGTTAAGTGTGTTTCTTGTATACAGCGTATTGTTGGATTGTGTTTCCTAATCCACTGTCCCAGTGTCTTTCTTTTAATTAGTGAATTGAGTCCTTTTACATTGATGGTTATAATTGAGATCATTGATTTATGATTGACAATTTATTTGCCTGCTGTTGTTTACTCCTTTTTCTCCTGTGTTTAATTGTTTGCCCTATTTATTTGGGTTCCTTCTGTTCTCACTCATGGAGTTCTGATCATTTTGGTCCCTTTCTAGAACATCTTTTAGTAGTCTGCGTAGGGTTGGCTTTATCATCATGAAATTCTTTAGTTGTTATTTGTCATGGAAGTATTTAACTTCTCCATCCAACTTGAAAGAGTGTTTTGCAGGGTATAACATTCTGGGCTGGAATTTATAGAGGACTTGAAGTATTCTGCTCCATGCTCTTCTTGCCTTCATGGTTTGTGAAGGAAAATGTGCCGCTATTCTGATGGGTTTTCCTTTAAATGTGATCTGTTTCTTTCCTCTAGCAGCTTTCAGTATATTGTTCTTGTGCTGGATTTCTGGGATCTTGACTTTTATATGTCTCGGTGTGTTTTTAATTGGGTTGAAGTCATCTGGAATTCTGTAGTTTCAGTTACCTGAATGTCAGATTGCTTCCTCATATTTGGGAAGTTTTCTGCTATTACTTCTGCCCATATGTTTTTATATCATTTTATTGACTCCTTCTTTCTCATTGGTGTCTAGTAGTCTCTCGTTGTTCATCTTTGCATCATCTTGCAGAAGATGTATTATTTTTTTTTCCTGCATTCTAGTTGTTTTGAAGAGATCTGTTGTTACCTTTTCTTTAGCTGGGACAGCATCTTCATGATCTGAAACCCTATCTTTACTTTCACTCAAACAGTTTTGTAAACCCATGATTGTAATTTTAATTTCATCTGTATTTCTTTGACTCTGATTCATGTGGCCTATTTCTTTCCTGTATTGCTCATTCAAGAAATCCATCAGTTTTCTAATCTCCTCTATTTTTTTTATCAATGTCTTCTTGAGAAGCAGTTATTAATTCTTCTACTTCTGAGATTATTTCTGTTCTGATTTCCTCTATATGTTTCTGCATTTGATTCTTTACTTCAGACGCTATTAAATCAGAGATTTCTTCGTTTATTTCAGAGATTACTTCTGATCTGAGTTTCTCTATACCTTTCTGTTTTTATTTCTTTACTTCAGACTCTACTTCATACATTTCAGCTGAGCTAGTGTCCTTTGGATTTGTTCTGGTGAGCTTTAGGCCTGAGATTGCCTTTTCCTTCTTTTCTTTGTCATTTCATGCATCACTGACCTCTGACCTTTGGTGTAGGGCTTTGGAGCAGTTATAACCTTAGCATTTACTGAAATTTGGGTGTACATCTATTAAGCTTGAGTTTATCCAGTTTTGCCTGGCTTGGGTCTAGCTGTCATGCTCAGCTCCTTTCTGATGAAGCCCTAGGAAGGAGCCTGTTGTGCCAGAGGGGTGAACATGTGGTGCCACTGTGTTTTGCCCCTGGACCATGGGGCACATGGGAGGGCAGAAGCTCTCCCACACACTCGTGCAGCCTGAGCTTCAGTTGGATCTTGGGGTTCTAAAATATAGGCTGTGGTTCTCACTCACTCAGCAGGCTGGGGAGTGGGCTCTGGAGGAGTCCAAAAGGTGTGGCAGAGTGTCTCACTTACAAGGCATGCCTGGGTTTTGGTCTGGAGAATTCCCACAGGTGCATGGGAACTGGAAGCTCCTGTAGATATTGTTGAATTTCTTCTTCAATTTATCTGTTACTCCTTGGTTGTTCAGAGATATTTTATTTAATTTCTATGTGTTTATGGAATTTTTTTGGTTTCTTTTGTCACCAATTGCCAATTTTATTTCACTATGGCCAGGTAATATGCATAGTATAATTTCAGTTCCTTTGCATTTACTTAAGTATGTTTGGTGGGCTAATCTATAGTGCACATCTGTAATCACAATACTGAGGAGGATTAACCAGGAGGATCACTATGAGTCCGATCTACATAGTGAGATCCTGCACCAAATATATTTTAAAAGGAAAAGAATAGAAACAAAACACAACAATATGCTGCATGAAAAACATATTTAACTTAATAGGAAATTCATAGACTTAAATTCAAAAGATGAAAACAATACTCAATATGACAGGAACTCAGAAAAACAAATGCAGGAGTAGCTATTTGCTTTGTAGACAATGTGAATTTCAAACCAAGAATGATCAAAACACATAAAGAATATCACTGCATGAATTTGTTCTGGGTGGGCTGAAAGTCTGAGATTGAATTTTGTTCCTTCATCTTGACATTTCCTATTTAAAAAAATTATTTCATTTTCTGTGATGACACTTGAGAGTTTGGTAGTGGGTAACTACATTACTAGTATCAAGGTCTCTCTAGAAATGTGTTCATCAGGGATATCTTCTGTGTGTGTCACAGATGTTTGGTTTGTGTCAGCACGGATATCCTACCATTGCAATTAATTGTGGGATATTGTTTTCTTTTTGGTTTAGTCCCCTGTTTTTTGGTGTAGGCCTATGGTGATGTTATTATCCCAGAGTTTTTCAATATTGTTATACAAAAGAGAACAACTGGTGACAACATATATGCCATCTTACCTGCAACTGGGCAATTAGCAATAAACACAATTTAGAAATTGACACACTGTGGTAACTTTTTTTGTTGCTTTTTGTTTTCTTTGTAATATCTGTATAAAAAATAACAAGCAATTTATAGATCTTTATCTTCAAGTGTACACAAAAAGATACTGCACATATGTAAGCATTTACAACCAGTGCATACATGTTTTGCTCAGCATTCCAAGGCCACATTGGTAAGTCAGTATATAATCAGTACAGTGACAGGTTATTTATGGAAGAGCCACATCAGACAACATATGATATCAAAGTTGTTTCAAAGTTAATTATAAAAATAGCATTTGTATCACTAACTGGACAGTTAGGAAATAACTCACTATAAGGGAAATAACTCATTTCTGTTACTCAATTATTAGCATTTATTCAAGCCTCCTAATTTTGCTCTACTTAAGTAATTACAGTAGATGTAATTACAATAGTAATTACAATAGATTTTGTACTTTATGGGAGCAAAGTTCATAGTTATATAACTGAACTGCTCATAAAGTAGGAGTTTGTAGGCATAATGTTTCCCCTTGTTAGACTGGATTTATCCTGGGTTACACTGCTTGAGCCAGTGACCATGTTAAGTTAAGTGTTTTTCTTGCTGGCTGCCCACCCTGCACTGTAGCAGTATGGCCAGTCACTCGGCTTCCCTGAACCAAAGGTCCTACAATGGAGAAGGGGCAGTGGCCAGTGTTTCTCCCTTCTCACATGGCTCACCAAACCTCATCAAAGTTCACTGTGGATACCTTGATGTTGGAGGGATGGTGGGCACACCTTTTTAATGATTAGGAAGCAGGTCCCTATTTCTGAAGATATCCACAAATTCCTTGTTCTCTCAGCCTAGAGAAACATTTTTAAAAATTATCCCTCAGAAAATTGTATTTTTTTCCTTTGGTTCCATTGAATCTTAATGCTCAAAGGAATCCCTATCACATTAATTCCGTGAGATAAAGAAGTACAGAATCTACTCTCTGGGCAAGGAGAAGGGAAAAAGACAGGACAAACAAATTTCAGATTTCAAAGTTTGCCTGCCATTAAAAGCACTCAATTTCAATATTTTCTTATCTTGACATATAAGGTATCCTGAGCCAATGTTGTTTTGCCTTTTTGCTTGACAATCTTACAAGATGAACAAAAGCATTTTTTCCTCTTATAATATAAGGAAATAATGTTCTTCAGTGATATCAGTCTGCAGTGAGTTCTTGTGTGAAATGTAGCTCATGCAAAGTCAGTCCTAGGGAGATAATGCTGATACCAACATTAGGTCCCTAAGTTTGTGGTCTAGGAGCCAATAAGTTTTATGGAAGAGGTTTAGAGATGCTGGCAATTAGGCAAGTGTGATATTTCTTCTTTTGTATCCCTTTAACATGGGTCTATATTTCCTAACTAATTTTGATTAGTATCTGGGATGGATTTTTAAGTTTAAGATTTGTCTCTGGCTTATTAAATTCATAAGAAATATCATTGACTCTTACTAGCATTAATAGTCTACTAACACTTTAATTTTGTGAATAATTAGGATTTCATATTGCTACACTGTAAGCGCTGAGGTTACTAGATTCACACTTTGCTGAGGCCCAATTTATTAGCATTCTTTTACCATCCCTCAGGTTATCTACAAAGGAATTTCAATCACTCACTCTTTCTATTATACTTGAACATAGCTCTTGAAAGTATTTCTTTTTTTCCCCTTCAAGTGAGTAGTATTTTTCACTGTCATTTTCATTGACACTACATCAATATCAAAGAAATGATTTCCAAGAAGTTGTGCATAAGTGGAGGTTTCCAATTGATCTCTGCAGTTCTTTTCCTGCAAATCAAGGTTACAGAGTGAACAAGCAGATGAACAAATGGAATGGTTGTAATACATTGAAGCAGAAAGTAAAAGGGTTTATAAGTGGTGCTGTTCTCTAACCAATTGATTTGGGGCTGACACTGACAGAAGACAACGTTTTGCAGTAAAGAGTGATGCACTAACCAGCTATTACTCAGATCGCAGTGTTTTTGTACTTTATCACTCTCTGTGAGCAATGATAAGGATTGAAGTAGCCTTCTAAACTAGGCCATAGCATTTATAGTGATTGCTAGGCCTTGAATAAAACTTACTATAGGTGAGCTATTCATCTCTTCATGATGGTAAGTTAATAGGATATCTGGAAAGTGTGTTGTGATTAATTATTGGTGCATATATTTTAATACATCCACATTAAAACAAAGCAAAATGAAAAGGAAATTACTGAATGCGTGAGATTATTAAAAGAAGTAGTGATGTATTTTGTTTTTCTTTATGAAATGGAGAGCTTCAGAGTCACAATTTGGAGATGGTGTAGAAGACTGTGAAGGTTTTGATTTGTGTACATGTTACTTTTTCATCAGTTTTGAGATAAGCACTTCCTGTTGGTAAATTAATAGGATAATGCTAAAATGCCAAAATGCTGTTAAATCTCGTGCTTTCGCAGTACTAGCTGGGATGGGCAATGGATTCCTTGCCATTAGACTTTCCTCCTCATTTTTTTCTGGGTGTCTTTGCATTCAGCTTGTAGTTTCAGCTATTCCTCTCCTATAGTTGTTATAATAATGTCTCTCCTTCCTTTATTTTTTATTTTGTATTTTTAGTATAGGTCTACAGGGTCTCACTCCACAGATTGGACTCTGTAGTGATCCTCCTGTCTTCAGCCTCCCAAGCGCTGGGATTACAGACCCATGCCACTGCACCTAGTTTCATTTACCCTCTCAGCACACCCTGGGGGCACGGATGGCTTGGCATGTAGGGAACTGAACCCCTGAGAGCTGTGCCTGCCTAAGCAGGCACTTCAGTCTGCTGAGCTATCTAACCCCCCTCCTTTATTTATTTATTTATTTATTTATTTATTTACATGCTCATTTCTCTTGGGAATGCCGCTGCTTATTTTTTCCCAAGAACTATGAATTTTGCTATTTCTACACATACTTTAAGCTATACATACTTCACCTTATATTTCAAGCAAGTAAGCAACACGTACCTCATACTTGTGCACTATTCTAATTGTGCATACATTTTATATGCTTATCATTTAATAAATGGTGGAAAAGGCATTTAAAAAGATTTTTGATGAACTTTTAAAAATATATGTTTAATGTATAGAGCTTGATATTTTTGATATACACACATAATCAAATGAGTAATACAGGTAAACACATTAACATATTTCCTACATTAACTGTTTTCATCAGAGGCAAAATATGATTTTATTTAAATGAAACATTAAATATGTACTACTTGATAATATGGTAGCAAAATAGAAAAAAATGTTTTTAGTCTTGGTAGAGAAATTGAGCACAAGTACCATAAATTTGCCATAGCTACCATGAATTTGTTGATAAAATATGAATTTTAACTCTATTCCTGACTCTTAAGTCCATGGGAACCACAGATATGTAAATTAGAGGATGCGGAGTGTAAAGTACATTAACAATAATGTCTTTAATGATTTACTGCCTGGAAATATGGTAAAGATTATAAAGATGATCCATAGAGGTATCATAGAGCCACACAAGTAGAAAATTTCTTACAAAATTTAGTTCAAAATCTCCATTATATCTTGGTAGTGATAGAAAAATATTAATTCTGTAGGGAAGACATTACTGCTCAAAGGCTATATTTGGAACAGCTATTCTACAGAGACAAAAGGCTTTTGCACCAGGCAGGCTATGCAGGGTTAAGAAGCACAGAGGGATTTATTATCTGTAGAATTGTCCTTGAATTTATGCCACTCATTTTGAACACATTCTTGTCTAACTTTCTTAAAATTTTTCCCAGCCAGGCTGTCCAAAATCTGTCCTCTGTCCTTGTCTTGACAACTGTAGGTCTCTGTACAATTGCAATGCAAGTAGTTCTAGGAAAGCTAATGGCTGTTGTTGAGATGAAGGGGAAATGTTAGGAAGCATGACAACGAAGGGAGGAATAATTCTCTTCTCCTTTTCTCATGATAGTTGATTCTCTTGCAGGACCCCCAACCCATCATTTCCTAATACACAGACAAAAGTTGTCTTTAGGGTCTCAGCCTAGACTACAAAATTATATAGGGTAAGAGATATGGAGCTGAGAAATAATAGCTTCCTAATCAGCACAGTATTTTGATTGAAAGCATTTTTGAATTTTGAACTTTTGGATTTACATCATAAATTAAAGCTGGAAAAAGCACTGTAAGTGGCCAATAATGCAAAAGAAAGTAAATAGTAGAGAAGGGAAAACAAGAAATTTAGTATATACCTTTTACTATTTTCACCATAATTATGCTATTTCCAAGAATCTTTAGTTATAATGACTTCTATTTATTAATTGGACATTGAACATTTCCACCTCCTAAATTTGATTTATAATTGCTTGAAAGACATTCATTCTATTATCACTTCTATACCCAGATATAGAATGATTTTTTGCACATTATGTAAAACAATTATCATGGTAACATGTCATAGAATTGGTATTCTTTTGAGAAGTAGGGTTGCTAGTTAGCATTTATCCATCATGTGAGTGGGCCAATGTTTTCCTTGGTGGTTAAATAACACTCTTATGATATTATCTAATGTCAACATGATAATCTAGAGTCAGTAATGATTATAGTCTAAGATCAGTATAGTGTTAGTATTTATATCATGAGGAGCCTTAACTGAGAGAAATCTGAGAGGAACAGAAATATGTGTGGAATTTTCCTGGATCAGAATCTTAATACATTCTTATTACTCTACATTGCTTCCTAAACCATTAGCTTGCTTTGCAAAGGTATGATATGTGTGTGGTAGGAACAGGATGAGGGGAAAGACCTTGTTTACTAGTGCTAGTTCTGTTGGACTGCCATGCCAATGTAACAAAAGACGTGCTTAAACAACAGAAGCCCATTTTCTTTCTTTTTTTTTTTGAGGAACCAGGGATTGAACTCAGGCCTTGCACTTGCCAGGGAAGTGCTTATTCCACTGAGCCATCTCCCTAGCCCCAGAAGCCCATTTTCTTACATACTTGGAGGCTGATGATGCCAGCTCATGATGCCAAAGGTGCAGTTTCTGCCTGCCTATCTTTCAGATAGCTCCCTTCTCACTGGATCCACACCTGGGCTTTCCTTTGTGGAAAGGAGAAGGAAGGGGTGGAGGGTGAGTGAACATCCTCTGGCATCTCTTATGAGGATATTAATCTTGTCATCCCGTGACCTTGTTTACCATTTAAAGTTTATTACTTACTAGAGGCCCCATCTTTAAATGTAGCCATACTAAAGGTCAAAGTAGCCACACATAAATTGTGGGGGACATAGGCATGAAGGAAGTAACACGGATGAATTGTGCTTCTTTGGTATTCTCAGCGCAAGTATTGGCAAACTCAGGTCTTTCATTTTAAAGTTCAAGAGAAACATTTAAAAGTACCTGAAAAGCTGTTAATGATAAAAGTTATATCCCCTGGAGTTAATTTTTCTACTGATAACTGCAGTATCTGTTCCTAATCTTTTTCTGCTATAGTCTAATTTTACTTGAAAATTTTATTACTGAATTTAAGTGACACAGAGAGGTAAATCCATCTTTAGCCATATAATATTCTCTTAGATTGTGGCATAAATTTACATAAAACATTTCTAGCTTTGAATTTTAAAAGACAGTACTACTTTATTAAATATTAATTTACTGTCTCATGAATTAAATATTAGTTTACTATTCTAAAAATTAAATATTAGCCTAATAGTTAATAAATTAAATATTAGTTTAATAGTTAATATTATGTAGAACTTCCTCCTGGAAGCCAGTGAATAATTGGGTGTTTGTGCAGAGCATGAAATTGTGTGACTATAGGCATTTTTAAAAATTATAACTTTGTAATTTAGCATCCTGGGACTGTGTAGTGCACTGTGTGAAAGTAGATCATCCCTACTCAGGAGATGTAGGAGGTTATATACAGACGTTTCATTTCCCTACTGCACTCCAGTGAAGAGATTATTGTGAGTGGAACGTAAAGCACATTGAAAACCTGATTTTAGCATTCTTTTGATACTTGGTATTTTTTAAAAAATGTGCATTCAAATTGCTTGCCAAGCTTTTACTTGTGAGGTTATTCAACATACTGCCTAAATCTACTATAGCTTAATAGGCGCAATAATATGCCCCCTTTTCTATTCCCAAGTGAAAAGAGCAAAATGGTTGTGTTCTGGAGAAGATAATAAGTAAAATATCTACTAGAACCAAAGAACCTTCAAATTCCCATTTTTCATTGAATAATATCCTATTCTAAAAATTTGCTGAAATTTCAGTGGAGTTTAATGTCTTGATTTCTGAACTCCACATTTTTCAAACTTACTGAAAGAAACTGAAATTAAGAGTTTCATTTTTCAAAGTTAATATTTTGCAAGTTAAGGTTATATTTAATAAACTTGGTAAAATGGAATGTGAGTCCTATTATGTGCCAGAGACTATATTAGACACTGAAGATTTTCAAAGTTGAATAACATGATAACTATATATTTATAATACAGGGAGTATAGATGTTTCTGTGACTATGAAAATATAGTAGAACTGCTACGACAATACTATAAGAACGTGCAGATTATAAAACAGAGGTTGAATAGTGCAGAGAATGATTAACCAAGATTCTGACAGTGTAGAAGGGCCCCCAAAGGACTTGACAGTTAATATGAGTCCTACATGAAGGCATACTATATACTCTCTAGTTTGTGTTCAGGAAGAACTTCTTCTTCAATGCCCTTACATCTTCACATAGGTTGGAAGGCTAGAAATTTTAATGAAATACTCTACTGCAAAATCTGCAAAGTAGGAGGGAGGTAGAATCCACTTCTCCTAAAGTAATAATGGTATCTAATGATATCATAAATCTTGTGTTTTACAAGGATTACACACTTTATCTCATTGACAGGTCATCAACCTTAGCTGTAGTGACAGCTGTGACATAGGCAGCAGATATTGCAGCATGTTAAACTCTTGCTGCCAGAAGCAGTTCCTAGCTTCTGGTCACACCTGCAATATTGTACCTTGAATGCTTATTGGTGGGCCCTGACTTAGGTTCCTTTCACCAGCGGAAATGCCTTTCTGTCTGACATAATCAGAGTGATTTTTATTTCTTGTACTAATCCTGACTAGTACAAAGGCTTTGGAAAATAAGCAGGGATTTGCCAAGTGGACAAGTTCACAACAAGCATGATGAGTAAATCAATAAGGACATGGAACACAAGAGTGCATTAAAATGAATCAAAATAGGTCTTCATGGCTGGAGTGATGGAAGTGGGAAGCTAAGAAAGGAGATTGATGAGTTACAAGTGAAAGCGATTGTAAACTGAGCTCCATGCTTTTTGGAGGTTGGTATTAGGCAGCTGTTGAGAAGATGTAAGGCAGGATGTGGTTCTGTTAAGGTTCTAGTTTTCTGTAGTCCACTGTTGCAACTTCATGGAGGATAAACTGGGGAAAGTCATTCAGAGAAGAAAAGAGGGTGAAATAAGCACGTGGATCAAGAGAAGACCACCAGAGAGAAATGCTGCTTGGGTTTGTGTCATTGGATTAACATCACTATCACCTTTCTGGTAGAAAGTATTCTTAAAACCATGTATTGTTCTGGTTTGCATTCCAATGGTTTTTCCATCTTAGAATTAAAGTTCCAGAAATGCTCTTTCTCTCTTTTATGTTTAGAATATATCTCCTTTCTTTACTAAGATATGCTATGTACATGGACATAATAACCCTGAGAAATGTAGACATTATATGCCATAATAGGAGCAAAGATTAATAATATCAACAAAAATGAAAAATTGGATGACAGAATAGGAGGAGGAGGGAGGGAGAGGAAAGGAAGGGGAAATTTTTTTTATCAATAAATAAGCGAGCTGTTTCTTATATTGGTCCCCAAGGATTGTGAATTGCATGAGCTGTAAATACAAATGTAATAATAATATAAATAATAAAAAATTTAAAAAGAATCCAGTCTCCAAAGTTTGGAATCATATACCTTGAAAACTGACAAATTAGAAAAGATTTTGGCCACTACTCATAGTTAGTTTCTGAGTTATTTAGCCCACTTTCATCAAATTACACTTAAAGATCTTGTAAGATAAAAATATCTAATTTCACTTGTTTTAGATTTTCTATAATGAACAGAGACATAAAGAACTAATGAGGTATACAAAAAGATAAAGGTAATAAAACATCATAGCATTGACTATAAAAAATGAGTAGCTACTATCTACTTCTAACATAGGTGTTAATGTATCTTATGAACATTTTCATTTTTTTTGCTGTGCCCCAGGTTTCTTTATTTAAAATCAAAGTGATAAGGGGATTAAAATCAAGAGCATAATTGAAACTTCAGCTTCCCTCCCACTGGTTCCCCCAAATTCCCTGCCCCCACCCTCTGTGCTTCTAATTGCTTCTTCAGTGAATGTAGAACTTAACCTCAAAGCCCTGCTAGACTCCAGCTCCTTCCTAACTGCTCCCCATCCTCTACCTGCTGTCCCTGGTAGGGACAGTGCCGCCTCAGCCTCAGTTTGAGTGCATGGGAGAGCCCAGGGTGGCGACAGGCACTGGGGAAAGACTTTTCCCTCTGGAAAAGGGACAGAAGAGTACAGCATGGTGAAGGGGGGACTTCCACAGCCTGGGGTGCCAAAGTGGTGCCTTGGGACGAGAGGAAAGGACACAGGGGCCCCTGGGAAAGGGGACTCTCTGCCTCGTACTCCTCTCACTGGAAATAGTCACTGCCCAATCGTTTGCCCTTCTGGGGCCAGTTACAGAACCACACTCAGACCACGTCTTTCTCCAGACCCAGCTGCTCCGCAATGCGGCTGATTTGCTGCAGCGTGGGCTTTGGGCACTGCAGGAACATGTTCTCCGGGTTGCCTCTCACTTGGCTTTCAATGCTCATCCGCTTTTTCTTGTGGGCCTGCATCTCTCCTGCGGTTCTCACTGGTGACCATGAAAGCCTCTTCCACCGACCCGGCAGCAGGGGCTGCAGCTTGCTCATGTTCTTGAAGCTGAGCTGCGGTGCTTCGAAGCGGCGATGGTTGTCTGGCTGAACACCTTCCCAAAGGTAACTCCCAGGGTGAGCCCCACATCGGCTTGAGTGTACCCAAGGGTGGTCTGCTTTTGCTTCAGTAGCTTGGCAAACTGCCCTAGTTCCTTCTGCAGGGTGTTGATGTCCTGGGACTCCTCAAGGTTTGGCACCAGCGTCTCCTTCTCCACCTTCAGTGCACCAGGGTTGGCGGCTCAGGGCTTGGGAGAAGCCTCCTCTGAGCCGTTCTCCACCCCGGTCCCCACCTCATTCTCGTGCTTGGTGCTCTCCAGGCCATCTTGGGGTGCCAGGCCCATGCCAATCTGAGGTCCACAGCATGCCTCCACCCCTTCACAGAACTTATATAGCTGGGGGCACTGAGGGTCACCCCACACCTCGGGGCCCTGCCCGATCCCGGGTCCCACTCCTGACCACCATAGGAGGGCCTTGGAAGCCGAGCCAGGTCCTTTGGCCCAGCCAGCCTGGCTCCGGTCTTCCTGGGGCCGTCACCACCTGAGTGTTTTCACTTTCTAGTGTTTCCATGATTAATACTACTATAGTTTCCTATGCATGGTTGGATGGTAGCCACCTCAACTGGCACATTCTTACTACATTCTTCACTTGGTTGAGAAATGAAAATTAGGAACTTAATTTTTCACTAAATACAAGCTTTGTTTTGTTTGGTTTGGTTTTTGAGTTCACTGATTTTAATGCAAAATAAAACAGAACAACCAACAATATGGTACACAAATAATTACTGCTGTGTACTATGTCATACATGACAAATACGACTGCAAAAATACCAACAGTTTCCAGGTTTATTAAGGATTATTTTTAAAGGATTACTTTTAATAAAATGAAATTTATTGGAAATTCACTTAAAAAAGGTCTATGTCTTCCCTTGACATTTGCATCAATTAAAAAAACAAAAAAAAATTTTTTTGGAAGGGTCTACACGGTGTTTAGGGTCTCACTTCTAGATCAGACTCGTAGTGATCTGCCTGTTTACAGCCACCCAAGAGCTGGGCTTACAGGTACGCGCCCCCACGCCTAATCTCAATCACTGTCTCAGCATGCCCCAGGGGCGGGCCGGCACTGCAGACTCAGGGATCGAACCCCTAGTCCCTGTGCCTGCTTGCATGTGCTTTAATCCACTGAGCTATTTGGCCAGCCCCCCAAAAACTATTTTTAAGAAATAACTGAGTCTCAGGACGGTGGAGCCTGGGTAGCGTCACCGTTACTCTGGGGAGAGGACTGTTGGTATTGGCGAAGCCCAAGTTAGGATTGGAGGCACTTTGCCGTCTTCAATCAAGTTGAGGGTATAAAAGTGCAGAGCAATAAGACCTTTAACTTGGAGGAGGAGAACCAGACTCCAAGGAAGCGTTGTCAGCATCACCAGCCGCAGCAGTAGCCACAGCCGCAGCAGCCCCCGCCGCCGCCGCCGCCGCCGCCCCCGCTGCAAATGGGCAACAGGCCAGTAGCCAAAATGAAGGTTTGACTATTGACCTGAAGAATTTTAGGAAACCAGGAGAGGAAACATTTACCCAAAGTAGTCGTCCTTTGTGGGCAATCTTCCACCTGATATCACTAAGGAGGCAATGAGGAAACTATGAGAAATATGGAAAAGCAGGAGAAGTTTTCATTTATAAGGATAAGGGCTTTGGCTTTATCTGCTTGGAAACATGAACCCTTGCAGAGACTGCCAAAGTGGAGCTGGATAGTATGACTCTCTGTGGAAAGCAACTGCGAGTGCGCTTTGCCTGTTAAAGTGTATCCCTTACGCCTGGAACCTTCCTCATTACGTGTCCAACGAATTGCTGGAAGAAGCCTTTTCTGTGTTCGGCCGGGTGGAAAGGGCTGTAGTCATTGTGGATGATCGAGGAAGCCCCTCAGGAAAAGGCATTGTTGAGTTCTCAGGGAAGCTAGCTGCACGGAAAGCTCTGGACAGATGCTGTGAAGGGCCTTTCCTACTAACCACATTTCCTCGGGCTGTGACTGTGGAGCCTATGGAGCAGTTAGATGATGAAGAAGGACTTCCAGAAAAGCTTATTATAAAGAACCAACAAGTTCACAAGGACTGAGAGCAGCCACCTCGATGTGCATAGCCTGGTTCCTTTGAATATGAATATGCCACGCGCTGGAAGGCACTTATTCACATGGAGAAGCAGCAGGACCAAGTGGACCGCAACACCAACGAAGCCCGCGACAAGCTGGAGATGGAGATGGAGGCTGCTCGCCACGAGCACCAGATTGTGCTGATGAGGCAGGATTCGATGAGATGCCCAGAAGAGCTTCGGAGAATGCAAGAGCTGCAAAACCAAGAGGTCTAAAAACGAAAGCAACTGGAGCTCAGGCAGGAAGAGGAGTGTAGGCGCCATGAAGAAGTGCAGCGCCAACAAGAAGAGATGAGGCGACAGCAGGAAGGATTCAAGGGAACCTTCCCTGATGCGGGAGAGCAAGAGATATGGATGGGCGAGAGGGCTATGGGAGGTGCTTTAGGCATAAACAACAGAGGCGCCATGCCCCCTGCTCCGGTGCCAGCTAGTGCCCCAGCTCCTCCAGGACCTGCCACTATGATGCCCGGTGGAACCTTGGGATTGAGGCCAACAAGTGAACGCTTTGGCCAGGCTGCTGCAATGGAAGAAATTGGGGCCATTGGTGGAACGCCTCTTGCTTTCAACGTGCAGCTCCTGGAGCGGAAGTTGTTCCAAACAAATGTCACCCATACTAATAAAGTTGCAGTGTCTAGTTTCCTGAAACGCTTAAAAGAAGGAACCCTTTTGGACTAGCCAGAATTCTACCTCTAAAGTGTTATAGATTTCTCCCAATAGTTAGGTCTTCCCTGCCTGTACTACTCTAAGAGAGTATGCTGGGGGCAGAGGACAAGGGAGGAGTGATGTTTAACAAATTCTGTGTGGTTTGTTTCATGGGTTCTGTGTGATGCATTCCTGAAATTTCAAACATAATGAGTTGTTGAAGGCTAGGGAGAACCATAACAGGATGATACCTTAGAGTCCCATTGATCTTGAACATCCTGTTTTTTTTTTTTTATCATGTTTTATTTGCTTTCTACACCACTCACACACAGAGATAATGCCACATACACCACAAAAACCAAACATCTCCCAGTGATCTTAGCCCCGTTGCTCCATTTGCTCCCCAGTGAGATTTCAGGAAAATGTCCACAGAGGCCAGACAGCATATGTACGGTTCTGTTATATCCCATATATTACCCTTCCATGTACTAAAGACATTTTCTCTTAGAGATTTTCGTTTTAGTATATCCTTAAAAATATCTTGTGTTAACTTGCCTCCATCTTTTCCTTAGGTAAGGACATCCCAGAAATGACATTTTTGTGTTTATGGACTTTGCTGTTCACAGCTTTTCTTGATAGGCCTTAGTACAATCTTGGGAATAGGTCTGCTGTATGCTGAAGGTCTGACAGTAGTTCTTAGCCTTGCCTATCTTAGGTAGTTATGCTGTGCATTTTTTAATCAGTGTACCATGTTTGGTTTATCCCTGATACCTTAAATTTGGAGTTTTTCTGAGAAATAGAGCAGTAATACCGCATCAACTTATTAAAGTAAATTTTAAGCCAAAAAAGAAGAAATAAATGAGTTTACCCCAAATTTTCCTTTTACCAATTATTGTAGAGCAGGGGGAGAAGTATAATAGTGGAGTGGAAGGGGCAATGGGAAGGATGCATTTGGTAGGAATAACTAGGACTGCTGTCACTGGTCCTGAGTTCATGAAGCTGTTGCCAAGCTGTTGGAGAATACGTGACAGTCACTTCCTTGGCTGACTCCACAAAGGCCTGGCCCTCAGAATACTTTCACATCGTCCATTCTTGGAAAAGAGCCTCTGAGTTTTCCCCATCCTGAACCTGAAAAGAGAACCTGAGCAAACAAATATTAGGTAGAGGATACCTAATATTTATAAGAATGTTTGAAAATTATATGTGACTTTAAAAAAGAGAAACAAAACTGAAACTTTTTTATTTATTTTTGGTAAATACAGACTTAAGTGTGATTATTCAAACTTCTAAAAAGAAGGCAGTAGGAACTGGATAGGTCTCTTCTGCACCCTTACCAAAGATGTACCTTAAAGAAAGAAGGATACTTTAAAATCAAGTTAAAAGACCTTTTTTCCCATCCTGCAGGAAAGATCTCTCCAACCTTTGCAGAGAAACAGTTATTTGCTAATGGACAAGTGGCTGTAAATAGATAATTCTACATGTACATAAAAATTTGATGCAGATGATGTGTTTTCTAGACAGCCATCACTAATTGAATAACCCATAATTATCAGTTAAAGAGTTCCTAAGACAAACATTCTAGAGGAGAGTGTCAACAACATGGAATGAATATCACACTTGATTTTTTAAATTAATAATTAGAAAGTTAATATGTACTGAGAAATAATTAGTGTTGTAGTGATGTCTTGGTCTTAATTTTCAATGTCTGCTAAAGAATTCTGGGGAAACCCTTGGGCATATTATTCCCTCCCTCATAATCTATGTTTCTCAGGCATGTTTCTCTGTTAATTTATGATAGAATATGTATTTATCAGAGCTTTGAATGTCATGATTAGTTTTTAATATCATTGACAAAGTTGAGGGAGCTTCTGCAATTTATCAACATAATATTATTTAGTCCACTTCCCCAGATAATTGTGCATATTCATGGATTTTTGTGCCTGGAGGATTTCTTCAAAAAGTGACTGAGCACATTTCTTGAGAAATGTCAAATTTCAGAGGAATAGTTTCCTTTTTAACTGGAGTTCACTGGATATGTGCTTTGCCCCTTTCTGTTCTGTGACCTCTTAGACCTTTGAACTCTTGAATTGTTTGATCTTGAATTGTTTTATCCTGGATTTTTAGGAAGAGGAGAAAAATTTTTAAACCAAGTTGACCTTTAACACAATTTGCTTCGTGCACAATGCTAGAGCCATGGATTTTATAATTCACATGTATAGTGTTTTCAAAAAATTCTGAACTATAGCAACTGCACGGGTTTCCGTGTAAACACCTCTTGATTACTCCATGTACCTGTCACTCTTTGTGCCAACATTTTGTTTCTAAGTCATTGCACTTTTTTTCCTTCCTGCTTGATCATATAGTTTCCTCTGTTTTGAGTGCTTGCCAATCTGATTTCCAACTTATCCTGCTACCTTTCTTTGTTTTTTTCATTTTATTGAGAAACAAATAACAATGAGACTGTTCCCAAATTGATTAATAAGACAGTTTCAATAATTAATACATTGTACATTGTTATCTTCTTAGTGGTTATCCGTAGTACAAGATGCAGACAGGATATTCTGTCCAAACACTATTAGTGCAAACCTTTCTTCTCATTAAATTAAGTGAAAGTAGCTATATATCTATCCTATCCTGTATATACAGATACAAAATGGTCTTTCCTTTGTATCCCCTTTTTTGTTTAGTTCTGTCAGAGATGGACTAAACACTCCACTGGCATATAAATACTATAGGTGCGTGAATTCAGCAGAACAATCCACTACATTCCAGCAGCTCACAATAGTAGTGGGTTATCCGAAGAAGTTCTTGACTTGAGCCTTTCACAGTTCAGCATATTAATATGGCTTGCTTTATATACCTCATTGTTATACTTTTCTGCTGGATGGCTAAGACCAAGATAAAGCAAGACATGGATAACAAGAAATGTAACTTTTGTATCTGATAAGGTCAGTCAAGTACCCTCAGGATTTATCCTGTAACCCCGCACCGCAGTTTGCAGATCTTTTGTCAGTGTCAGCCACGTGGATGAATCACAGCCATTGCTTGATCAATTTGTTCTCTGTGAAAGCTGGAGAGAATGTTTCTTTCCATGTGACTCTCCTTAGGCACGCTCTATGTCATTGATCACGTTGCTCTGTGGTTCCATAATCTCCTTGATTAGAAAATTAGGACACTGAGTTAAATGATGTTATAGTATAGGTTCTCCTATGTCCTGAGTCTTCACTGAACTTGAAAGGCTAGGGGCAAAATGTGGGCTGTCCTTGAAGCCCTTCTATTTCTCTAATTGTTGGTCTGCAAACTTAGGTTGTTAACCCTCCAGGAGAGAAGTTTGTTATTACCCCAAAACATATGCATCTGGGTTTAACCTCACTGT
>NW_004524857.1:2001939-2007306 GCF_000260255.1 Octodon degus
AAAAAAAATAAAAATACAAAAGAAAGAAAAAGAAAATGATTTGACTTAAACTACTCATGCAGAGAGCAGTAGAGCTAGGATTAAAACTCTAACCTGAAGATAATGCATTTAACTCAGTCTGGCTGAAGACTGAAATTTCTGTATAAAATTGTTGTATGTTACTTAGAAAATTTCAAGGAACAAGAATTTTAAGTGAACACATGTCATTGTGTTCCATCGTTGTGGGTGTTCCAAAATGTGTACAATGAATAACCACTATGAAGACAACAATATCCAATGTATTAATTATTGAAACTGTTCTACTAATCAGTTTTGAAACTGTCTCATTGTTATTTGTTTCTCAATAAAATTAATAATAATAATTAAAAAAAAAGATGTTCTTTTCCTGGACTATCTGGATGGTTCTGTCCCCTACTGTCTCCGCAGGGATTGCAGCTGCAGGTTTTCACCTCAGGCCTGTATGGCAGGGCTGAGCTGGGCCTGAAGGGTATAAGGTGGAGTAGGGGAGACAGGAAGCTCTCCCACACACTCATAGGGCCTGGGTTATGGGTGGAACTGGGGATCCCTACAACGTGGCACAAAGTCTCACTGGGTGTGCATGTTGGGTCCCAGTGCTGTGGAGTGGTGATGGGGTATTCTCAAGGGTGTTGACCAGGGTCTCACCCATGCTGTGCCTGGGCTGGGACCTGCAGATCCCTCTGGTGCAGGGTAGCCAGAAACTCTCTCACACTCACCAGCCCTCAGCTAGGACTGGATCTGGTGGTTCCTGTAATGAGGCAGAAATTCCTATTTGGTGGGCAGGGTGGGGTGGTGTTGCGGAGTGTTGGGCAGAGTCCCAAGGTGATGGAAGATGGTCTCACCCAAGTTTTGCCTCGGCTGGAACAGGTAGCTCCTGCTGGCACAGGGTAGCTGGAAGCTCTCCCACACACTCACTCCTGGGCTAGGATTGGATCTCCCTGGCAGGTTTTGTTTGGTGTGGTGACATAGACTTTTGAGGCACTGCCATCTGTATGGCGTGGCCTCTAAAGGGGAGTGAGCAGAGTGCAGTTGCTTCTTATTCATGTTGGCCTGGAAGGGATCATGCCTCTTCTGCTCACCTTTGACAGCTACCTTGCCATATCTAGGTGTAAAGAAAAAAATTGTAAACATAGCATGTGGCTAGAAATATAGTCCCCTATAAATGTGAGCTTAGGAATATACTTCTTGGTTAAATAGGTAACTGTTCAATTGTGCACTCAGTCATGGGTCTGTATAGTTGTCCTGGCCTATAGAGGTTCTTGGTGCATGTTTATACATAAATTCATGAATGAATAAATAAGAATTGGATTCCAGGTCAAAGTAAAGGCAAGTGGATAACTAGAGGCATAGGTGAGCATATATTTTGTGGTCACTGGTTATAGTGGTTTGTAAGCTTGTGAGTGGGAGCAATTTATCTATACGCAACTTGGACCATTCTCTGGGCCAAAGGTCTTAGCATAGTATATAGAAATAGTGACTATGCTTAGCAAAATATATACTTATTTTGGGTGGGAAAAGCAAGGACCTGGGTCAATCCCTGATACTGCATGCCATGCCAGACCCCAGGCTGTGCTGGCCACCAAAACTAGGCATGGTGGTGCATGCCTGTAATCCAAGCCCTGGGGAAGCTGAGACTGGAGGATCACTATGAGTCCAAGTTGTATAGTGAGACCTTGTACAAATACATTTATATATGTATTTTTTTCTGAGTAATTTTGTCTTTTAAGTTCCTTAAAAAATCATATATTTGCCTTAATAACTTTTTATGAATTATGTTTCTATTTTGAATAATAATTGTTCACCTTGTTGGGCAAATATCCATTTATTCTCAGGATTAAAGAGTTGTTCCATTACCTTGAGTTAGACTAAGATATTTAACAGGCAGAGGTAGAATCACATAGTTTCTAAAGAAATGATTTTTTCCTTAGGGATTCATTGGCACACTGCTTTTGCTATTCTTTTCTTATCAAGAGCAATAGATAGTATATCTATTCAAAAGTGTATAATGTTACAAAGGGACCAGATGTCAAATGCATAGACTAGAACAGAATATAACTCAGTGCAGCATATTTTTTAGCAGCTTCTAGCATCCTTTAAATGATACAAGTGAAAAAAATTGATGGATGTTAAAAAAATGTCTACTGCCATGGTACATTTAGAATCTGCAAGTAAAATACTTTATATCTAAACTTCCACTGCATTTTATATGTGTGTTTAGTCAGGAATTGTTATGCCTTATCACTTTTATTGTTCTTTTATCACAGCTGTGTGAAAAATTACAGTTGGAGCAGTGCTCATATTTTTTGTAAAACTGCATTTTATTTTATGCCATGAAGCAGATTGCTAGCATTTGCTACTTTTTATTATTACTGTTACAGTACTCCCTCCACTCCAGTCAAGGTTATGTCAGTATTACTGTGAAAAACTAATCCATTTTATTTATGTATTTGTTTTTAATCTTATGATTGCTTCTTTAGCTGAAGATTGCTTTAGAATTGAAGATTCTGAAGAACCTCAGAAGAACTCTTGCTAAGTTAAGAAATAGACAATAAAGCTTACAGCCCAAATACTGCCTGTTAAGTCCATTCAACAAGTACTGCCTCTAAAATGGAGGGAAAGTTCCAAGTGGATGATTTTTACAGGTCTCCAGGTATTTAGGTTGTGGCTTGATCACTTGAGTTTTTAGAACACAGCTACATTATTATAATCAAAGTGCAGAGTATCCCAGATTTCTAGAAATCAAAAGTACACTGTGGCCAATTTTCCCAACAGCATTTGCTGTGGTCTGTCATTCTGCTAGCATATGTGTTTTGGTCCCTTTGTCAGACATCAGATGCTGAATGTGCCTGGGATTGCTTCTGCATCCTCTATTCTGTTGCATATCTGTTTTTGTGCCAGTACCATGCTGTTTTTGTCACTATCATTTTGTAACAGAAGTTGCATCAGTTTTGATAAGATAGGCATTTAGACACTATTCCTTCTGCCTATCCAGGAAACAGTATCTTTCTACTTTCTTCTTTTGTAACTAATTTATATTTGTAAACAGAGTACAAAATAGTATTAAAACAGAAAAAATACAAATTATACATAATTTCATTTAACAAAGTAATATGAATTTTGCAGTAATTGTTGCAGTATATAGTGTTGTTTTCCAACCAGTTATTCATATTACCAGGTACATGCACATAAAATTGGTAGAAAAAAGAAAAAAAAAGACCTGTTAAGAAATTAAGAAGAGAAAAAGTGCAAACAATTAAGAAAAGGAGACTAAAGAAATTAAGTGCTGTCTGCTCCTTTCCATTGTTTAGCAGAAATGCACAGTACAATTGTTCAAACCATCCTGCTTACATACACAGATATGTCTCTTTTCCCCAATTCCTCTCCTGTCTTTCTCCACAACTCAGTAACTCCTTCCTTTTGAATGAGTTCATTCTGTTTCCCAGTATCTATTTTACCCTTCAGATTCCATTTTCTTTTTCAGGTTCTCACACTAAGAAGACAATATGATGTTTGTATGTGCAAGTCTGATTTATTTCACTTGAGAGTATGTTCTCTAGTTGCATACATTTATCGACAAAAGACTCAAATTTATCCTTTTTTATAACAGAATAATACTCGGTTGTGTTAAAATACCACATTTTCATTATTTGTTCTTAAGTTGATGGGCATCTGGGTTGTTTCTAGGATTTAGCAATGACAAATTGTGCTGCTATAAACATGGGTGAACATATGTCTTTGTTGTATGAGGTTTTCACTTATTTTGGAGAAATATCCAGGAGGGTAATAGCTGGCTTGAATGGGATCTCCAATCCTAGATTTTTAAAGGAATCTCTGCACTGATTTCCATAGTGGTTGCATCAGTCTGCACTCCCATCAAGAGTAGAGAAGGGTTCCTCTTTCTCCTCAGCCCCTCCAGCATTTGTTATTATCAGGAAGTCAGCCATTCTTTCTGGGGTGAGATGTTTTAATTTGTTGTCGTTTTAATTTGCATTTCTTGAATGACCAAAGATGTTGAACATTTTTTCATATATTTACTTACCATTTGTATTTCTTCCCTTAAGAAGCATTTATTCATCTCAGATGCCAGTTTTTGTTTTGGGTCTTTGAATCTTTCTACTTTCTTATGTCCTCTTCAGTCTTTTTCAGAGTTTGATAATTTTTATTACACAGAGTTTTTGCTCCTTGGCTAGTTTAATCCTTTATTTTCCCCTAGACAATTAGTGTTTTCTAAATTTTAAAGAGAATACCAGAAAAAGAAATAAAAATGATACAGAAGTTCAAAACAAGATGATAGGATATTAACAATGGTTATTACACTGCATGTTGTTATCCTCAAAGTAGTTGCCCAGATTACCAGATATAGGCATGTAAGATTGGCTAAACAATATAAACAGTAACTTTTCATTTCAGTGAATGAATAAAAATTAGAAGTAAAATTTTCTTAGTTGTCTTGTTTACTGAAAACATGTAGTAATAAAAATAGTTTTAAAAAGTACATTGTAGGTTTAAACTCAGTAGATAAATCTTTACCTGAAAGCATATAGAAAACCTGAATCAAGTGGTTTCAAGCTGTGTAATGCACTTTGAATGTAGAATTGAGTTTTTTCTTTCACCACTGTAGTTTAGAAGATATGCTTTTTATTTGGTTGTACCAGACTAGAAAATGTTAATGGTTGGGAATATCATTCCAATTTGTTTTCTACACTTGGCCTAGAAAGAGTAGATGCTATATAACTTTTTCAGGTCACCTGCTGATAAAACAACTAGATAATGTAATCCAATAAGCATAAACATTTTATAATTTCAGCCTTTAAAATAATTTTCATTTCTTCCACTGAAATACAGTCATCCATAAATTGGATCAAAATCATGCCAGAGGAAAGTGAAAAAATAGTCCTTGAGGTAATGCGCTGGGAAGCATGAAAATTACCAGGGAAATGTTCTGCTTGCTTTGTTGATATTCTAGTTCTTGGCATACTATTCAACTAAATTCCTTAGTTATTTTAAAAATAAAGAGATAGAAAAATGTACAGAGTAGGCAAGGCATACCTATAATTCTGGTTCATCAACTTCTTTTTGAGGCTTAGGGAGAAATAGGAAATGAGAGCGCAAAAACAGAGTATAAACCATGGGAGTAGGGCTCAGCTGTCTTCTTTGATCTGTGATTCAAGAGTCACAAAAAGCTGAGGTGTTGCTGCCTCCACCTAGCACTTTAGGTATTTGCTACTCATCCCTGTTATGCCATGTGAGGTCATTATGTCTACAGTGATATCATAGTCTATGCATTCTTAAAAACGTGGGACAGAACTACCGGTCAGAGCACAGGCAGGGCATGAATGAGACCCTCTT
>NW_004524857.1:2008266-2010590 GCF_000260255.1 Octodon degus
AGCAGAAAGTTATAGAAGAACTCAGAGGGGAAGTCTTTTCTGAAATAAAGAAAGAATTCTCTGAACTCATAGCATCTGAAGTAAAGAATCAACTACAGAAACATAGGGAGGAATCCCAATCTGAAAAAAATAAGGCAGTAAAAGAATTAATAACTGCTTCTAAAGAAGACATTGATTAAAAAAATAGAGGAGATTAGAAAAATGACGGATTCCTTAAATGTGCAATACAGGAAAGAAACAGATCGCATGAATCAGAGTTAAATTGATATAGAGGAACTTAAAATCTCAATCATAAGCTTGCAAAACCATTTGAGTGAAAGTGAAGACAGAGTTTCAGATCTTGAAAACGCTGGTACAGCTAGTGAAAAGGTAAGAAAAGATCTCTTAAAAACATGTAGGATGCAGGAAAAAGTAACTCATCCCTTGCAAGACGATGAAAAGATGAACAATCTGAGACTAATAGGTATCAGTGAGAAAGAAGCAGTCAATACAAATGACATTAAAAAATATGGGCAGAAGTAATAGCAGAAAACTTCCCAAATATGAGGAAACAATCTGCCATTCAGGTAACTGAAGCATACAGAACGTCAAGTAACCTCAACCCAATTAAAAACATACCAAGACATATAATAGTCAAGATCCTAGAAATTCACCTCAAGAATAACATATTGAAAGCTGCTAGAGAAAAGTAGCAGATGACAGTCAAAGGAAAACCCATCAGAATTATGGCTGATTTCTCTTCACAAACCAAGAAGGCAAGAAGAGCACGGAGCAGAGTACTTCATGTTCTCTATGAAAACAAATTGCAGTGCAGACTACTATACCCTGAAAAACTCTCTTTTAAGTTTGATGGAGAAGTGAAATACTTCCATGACAAAGAACAACTAAAGAATTTCATGATGACAAAACCAAGCCTACAGAGGCTTCTGAAAGATGTTCTAGAGAGGGACCAAAATGATCAGAACTCCACAAATGAGATCAGAAGCAACCAACTAAATAGGGCAAGCAATTAAACACAGGAGAAAAAGGAGTAAACAACAACAGGTACATAACATGTCAATCGTAAGTCAATACATCTCAATTCTAACCATCAATGTAAATGGACTCAATTCACCATTTAAGAGAAATAGACTGGCACAGTGGATCAGGAAACAAAATCGAACAATACACTGTATAAAGAAACACATTTAACTCATAAAGACATTCATAGGCTGAAAGTCAAATGATGGAACACAATAATAAATGCTACAGCACTTCAGAAAAAAGCACGGGTAGCAATCCTGTTCTCCGATAGTCTCAACTTAAAAGCTACAATGATCAAGTAAAATAAATAAGGCCACTATATACTGGTTAGGGGAAAAATTCAGGAGGAAGAGGTAACACTGATAAATATGTATGCACCAAACACGGGAGCACCCAACTATCTTAAAATCTTAATGAACATGAAATCTTAATGGACATGAAAAATCTAATATCCAGTGCTGCTATCTTAACAGGAGACATTAACACCCCCTTATACCAAAAAGATAGGTCAACCAGACAAAAACTTAGGAAAGAAATAACGAAACTGAACCAGAGCTTGAGACAAATGGACTTGGTGGACATATACAGAGTGCTCCACCTAAACACAGCTGAATACACATTTTTCTCAGCTGCACATGGGTCGTTTTCTAAAATAGACGTCATACTGGTGTATAGGTTGTGCTAAAGTCTACGCAAGAAAATAGAAAATTTCCTATGCATATTATCTGACCACAGTGCAATGAAACTGGAAATAAATGACAAAAGAAATGAGAAAAAAAATCCCCTAAAAACATGAAAATTAAACTACACCCTACTCAGCAACCAATAGGTCACAGATGAAATTAAACAAGAAATTCAACAATATCTACAATTAAAATTCAAGCACAAGTTATCAGAATTTATGGGATATAATGAAAACAGTTCTCAGAGGGAAATTCATAGCTTTGAACTGACACATTAGGAAAACAGAATGGGAACAAATAAATACTCTAATGCTGCACCTTCAACAACTAGAAAAGGAAGAGCAAACCAAACCCAGAGTCCAAAGATGGAAGGAAATCATAAAGGTTACAGCAGAAATGAACTCAAATGAGACGTGAAAAACAGTCCAAAGAATAACGAAACAGAAAGCTGGTTCTTTGAAAGTTTAAATAAAATTGAGAAACCCCTACTAACCTCATCAAAAAGAGGAAAGAAAAAATTCAAATACAAGCAATAAAGAATGAAAAGGGTGTAAATGCCACAAACTCAGTGAAAAGTCAGAAGATTATCAATAGCTACTTTGAGAATCTTTACTCTCA
>NW_004524857.1:2011170-2025096 GCF_000260255.1 Octodon degus
AGTGGAATAAGCGCTTCCCTAGCAAGCGCAAGGGTCTGAGTTCAATCCCCAGTTCTGCAAAAACAAACAAACAAACAAACAAACAAAAAACACATGATCATCTCCATTGATGCAGAAAAGGCTTTTGACAAAGTCCAACTCATTCATGTTCAAAGTCCTACAGAAAATTGGAATAGATGGCCTCTACTTCAATCTGGTAAAAGCCAGTTATGAAAACGCAATGGCTACCAAAATTCTAAATGGGGAAAAACTGAGATCTTTTACTCTTAGATGTGGTACAAGACAAGTATGTTCTCTATCACCACTCCTATTCATTATAGTTCTGGAATCATTAACTAGAGCCATTAGACAAGATAAAGAAATAAAAGGAATAAGAATAGGTAGACAGAAGTTATCATTATTTTCAGATGACAGGATACTTTACATGGAAGACTCAAAAACTCCACCAAGAAGCTACTAGAATTAATAGAAATTAAGTAACATTGCAGAATACAACATCAATACCCAAAAGTCAATAGCATTCCTCTACACAGATAACAAACACACTGAGATGGAAATTATAGAAACAATACCTTTTACAATAGCACCGAGGAAAATGAAATACCTTGGAATTAATCTAACTAAAGAAGTCAAAGATCTTTTTAAGGAAATTACAGTACTCTTAAAAAAGAGATCGTAGAGAATTTCAGAAAATGGAATGATATTCCATGCTGCTGGATAGGAAGAACCAACATTGTGAAGATGGCCATACTCCCAAAATTGCTGCACAGATTTAATGAAATCCCTATCAATCTACCAGCAACATACCTCATGGAGGTGTAGAAATCATTCCTAAAATTCATTTGGAACCAGAAAAGACCTAGAATAGTGAAGGCAATCCTGGGCAATAAAGACAAGGCAAGAGACATTACAATTCCTGACTTGAAATTATAGTATAGGGCTACTGTGATAATATCAGCATGGTACTGGTAACAAAACAGACCTGAAGATCAATGGAATAGATTAGAAGATGCTGAATCCTCTACAAACACACCCAGCCACCATATTTTTGACAAAGGGGCCAAACATACTCACTGGAAGAAAGATAGCCTCTTTAACAAATGGTGGTGGAAAAACTGGCTATCTACATGCTGAAAACTAATACTTGACCCAGGTCTATCACCATGCACTAAGCTCAAGTCAAAATGGATTCAAGATCTAAACACTAAAACAGAAACACTAAATTTCCTGGAAGAGAAATTTGGAGGAATCTTGAAGACATAGGGCTAGGCAAAGAGTTCATGAACAAAAATCAAATTGCATGGGAAACACTTGAAAGAATTAGCTGGTGGGAATGTAGACTGGTGCAACCATTATGGAAATCAATGTGGGCACTCCTTAGAAAAGTTGGACTGGAAATGTCCCTTAAATCAGCTATTTTTGTTTCTTTTTTTTTCTAAAGTTTTATTGACAAACAGATAGCAAAGAGACAGTTTCAAATAAAATCGGAAGTACAGTTTCAACAAATAATACACTGCATATATTCTTCTTAGTGGTTAATTGCTGTACAAGATGTGGACTTGTGATCCTATTTACAAACACCATTAGAACAAATCATTCTATTCATTAAGAGAATGCAACTATATATCTATCCCAATCTCTTAGAATACAGATACAAAATGGACATTCATCGGTATACCCCATTTTTTCTAAGTTCCGTTATTGAATATTATAGGTGTGTAAACTCAGCAAAATATTCTAAAAGAGTCCAGTAGCCCATAATAGCATTGGGTCTTCTGTTTAACTGGCAAGGTCAGAAATTATGGACCTGAGTCACCCACAGCTCAACAAAACAGCATGGCTTTACTTCCTATATTTCATCTTCATACTTTTCTACTGGATGGTTAAGACCACGGTAAAGCAGGACCTGTGCAACAAGAGTTGTAGCTTTTGGGTCTGAGAATAAACAGCTATTTTTCTACTGGGAATTTTCCCAGAGGTTCTGAAAACATCATATCATAGTGATATATATGTGCCTATGTTTATAGCAGCACAATTTGTGATAGCCAGATCTTGGAAACAACCAAGGTGCCCATCACGTGAGGAATGGATGAAAAACATGTATTTTTATACAATGGAGTATACTCAGCTATAAAGAATGATATACTTGAATCCTTTATATTGAAGTGCATGCTACTTGCAGATATACTAATAAGTGAAATAAACCAGACACACATGTGTAAATATCATATAGTTTCCCTAGTATAAAAACTCAAATGTAGAAATCCAAATAGAAATGTATAATACAACTAAAAGGAAAGCAAGAACTTGAAGACTAACTAACTAAGAAAGGGAAAGGAGAAGAGCTAAGAAACATGACAATGGCAAGCCATACAGTTATATGTAGAAGATGGGAAAGGCAATGATCCTGAGACTCTTCAGAAGATTTTTGAATCTAGCAGTTAATTGGAAAGATTCTTACCCTGACTAACTACATGTACTGATACCTGTGAACTAAGCAACTGCAGTGAAGATGGCAATTTTTAATAGTGGGTTCATGCTTGGAGTGACTGTCATTCTGGTCTTTTGAATATGGGCCACTTTTCCTGATATGCCATTTGCTGCCATGCTGTCTGTCTTGTAGATGATTGTTCTAAAGCTCAGGGGTGGTGAATGAAGGCAGGAGACAGGAAAACGAATGTTGCGGGACTGTTGTGCTACAAGGTTATATATGATTAGTTTTCTGGACTTATGTGTAAATATAAGATTTATACAATTGTTTGTGCCTATTGTTAAATTATATTTTAATTTTTCAAATGTTTTTTCATCATATTCTGTGGGGATCTAAAATTTTACATATCAATACTTGATGAAAAATACCTGTTCCGTGTTATGCCTAAGATGTTTAATATTCAGAAAGGTAGTGAGGTTAAACTTGAGAGCCTAGGTGTATGATAATAACAATAAACTTCTCTTCTGGAGGGTTAACTGCCTAAGTTTGCTGATCAAAATTAGAGAAAAAGGAGGGCCACAAGGAAAGCCAACATTTTGGCCCTACCCTTCCAAGGTTTCATTAATACTCGAGACTTTGACTTCTTGTACTGTAACGTCATGTAACTCAGTACTGTCCCAAATTTTCTGATCAAGGAGATTATGGGGCCAAAGAGGAAAGTTATCAATGATGTAAAATATGCTTAAGGAGAGTCACATGGAGCGATAACTTTCTCTCAGGCTTTCATAGAGAGCAAATTGGCCAAGCAATGGCTATGACTCATGCAAATGGCTGATACTGACAAAGGATCTACTATCTGAGGTACAGGATCTCAGAATAAATCCTGAGTTGATTTGACTGACCTTATCAAACCCAAAAGCTACAACTCTTGTTGCATAGGTCTTGCTTTATCTTAGTCTTAACCATCCAGCAGAAAAGTATAAAAATGAAGTATAAGAAGTAAATCCATGGTGTTATGTTGAGCTGTAGGGGACTCAGGTCAACAATTTCTGAAATTGTCAGTCAAGCAGAAGACCGAATACTATTATTGACTACTGGACTCTTTTAGAATATTTTGCTGAGTGAACACACTTATAATATTCAAATGACGGAACTAAACAAAATAGGGGATATCGATGAATGTCCATTTGTATCTGTGTTTTCAAAATGGTGAAGATAAATATATAGTTACATTCTCTTTATGAATAGAGGGATTTGTTCTAATAGTGTTTTAAATAGGATATCATGTCTGCATGTTGTACAGCATATAACCCCTAGGAATAGTGTAGTCAATGTGTTAATTATTGAAACTGTTTTACCAATTTGATTTGAAAATGTCTTGTTGCTATTTGAAATTATTTTCCATAATTTCTCAATGAAATTATGGAAAAAAATAAGAATTATCATCCCTGGGCCTGGAATTATTTGAGTGGCACAATGCCTGCCTGGCAAAAGCCAGTTTGTGAGCTTCATTCTGGTACCTACCCCCCTCCAAAAAAAGTATTGGCATCCAGAAATCAAACTTGTCACTCTTACTCTCAGTCCTTCTACAGTTCAAAGAACATTTAAATAGCAGAACATGGTCATTTTTTCAATTAATTAAAATGAATAGAGGTAAAAGAAATGGGACACACTATTGCAGTCTTCAGAGACAATGCAGTAATATTCTAAACTGGAACTCTTGAGAGGTGAGTTGCCTTTTCTCCAAAGCTGAGACTGGGCTGTGTGATTAGAAACCTTTCCCTTCTCTGCCATATCAACAATTCAGTTATTTACTGTTAAACATGTGTTAATACCAAAACAAAGAAGATTTCTCAGTGAAAATGTGTAACATGTATAAAAAATCTTTGGAATTTGTAATTATTTATTACCATTTTGTTCTAAGTATGAAATAATAAAGATTTCAGAGTGTTGATGCATATTCTAACAATCATGAGCAGCTAGGGACACTTGCAGAACAAATTCAATTGTTTTTCAAGGCAAGAGGAAGTATACATCCCCTGGGAGTTTAGTAAAACACTGTAGCTGTCATAGATTGATAACAGAAGAAATCATCACAGAGCATCAGAATGCCTTAATTGATGTGTGAGGAAGTGGAGAAATTCTGTTTGTGCTTTCAGCTCAACTCTCTAGAACTTCCTTGCATGTATACAGAAAACATATAACATCTGAGATTTGCTCTGTAGATTAGGGAGAGAAATTATGCCCTTGGCATCAAGGCTGTGAGCTGAACATTTACAAATAGATGCATCTGGGTTCTGTTGGGAGAAGATATGTTCAAAACTATCCAAGGAGAAGGACAACCCCATCTGTGTATAAAAATCAGAATTGAGTGGCTTTTGAATTTTTGTTGTAAAAATCCATTCTGTTCAAATACTAGCTAATGAAAATGTCCATCTGTAAATAAAAAATATATCCAGGGAATGTATTAATCCTGCAGCTGCTGTCCACTTCACTTTCCTTATAAAAAATAACTCAATTTTCTGGTCTGGATGGTCTTGTTATTTAACAAGTGATGGCAATTTTAGGGGACAAAATAAGCTTTGAAATATGTTTATGTACAGCAAGCCTGCAGTGAAAGCAGTTATGCAGCAGTTGTACAGTCATTGGATTCTGTAATTGTGTGCATACTTGAGGATCAGGTCCTGACCCTAGAAATTCATTATATGGTTGTTTGACCTGCTACTTTATTTGTACGTGCTTTTAATTCACTTGTCTCTCTAATCTAGGTCTGGCACTATGCATAGGTCAACTGGTCAAGTTTCCCTATTTTATAATTGGGGAAGACTAATTCTAGTCTTCCCCAATCTATTAAAGGGTCTCTGCCAAAAATTTCTTCTCTCTTCCATTCCATGGAAACTACAATATTTGTGTTTTAGGTTATTAGATACTCTTTCTGGGAAAGATGTATTAACTAAATTATATAAAATTAATTCATTTCATCTATCAAATCCAATGTAACTGGAAGTGAAGAGGACCTCAAGGAGAAAAGAAACATAAGTTCTTTTGGAGCAAAAAAATTAAAAAAGATGTGGAATCTCTCCTGGATGGTTGGAAATTCTTAGACATGGGCATACATCATATTGCTGGTATGACAGGAGACTGAAAATAGGAATGGCTGCAACTTATTAAGAATAATTTTCCCCTAGAAAAGAATGCCTTGGTAAAATGCATGGTCTGAATAGTAAAGGTGAAGTTGAATAAAGAGACTTTAAAGTTCTCCCAAATCACTACTAGAATGTGTAAAATAGAACTTAATAGGTTGTGGCTTTCAAATAGCAGCAAAAATAAATTAAGCTGTTTATAGTTACCAAACTTTTCTTTGGTAATTATATGTTAATCTTACATTATCTTAGTACTGCTCAAACTTTCTTAATAGGAAGTATTGTGTTTTTTAAGAAATCTTAGGGGAAAATATTTATCATACACTGTAATTTTTCAAGATGTTTATCTCTGGTTCTGTCAATCCACTTCTGGTTTTGACTAGTGCTAGCTCAAATCTATTAAAGAAGAAGACATTAAAACTCCATAAGCAGCTCAGGCCTCAGGAGTAATCAGTTTTCATTTCCTTGTTTCTTAAAATCCACAAAGTAATCAGCAAAACCTCTTACTGAAACAGCTCTTGTAACTGGCAATTGTAATCCCCCTGGCTTGAAGAGTTTATTCTGGTGAAATTTTGGAGTGGTTAGAGAAAAGTCAAGGGTTTCTCTTAGCATCTCTTCCTCTAATCCTTTTACTTTCAATTTCAGATTTCCCTGGAGTATTTTCTTATGAAATATAGAAAGAAAGTGCATTAACTTCTTTGTGTGAAATTGCTGCCTTGTTCCTTGCTGCCTCATTTTTCATGGCGGCCACAGCTGAAATATTTTTTCTTTTCTGTTAAGCCTGATTGTACTCACCAGGCCCACAGCTCCCAGAAACAATGAGATTGATGGCAGCGTTTGTGTTCACCTGAGTGTTCCTACCCTCGCTAATACTCCATTTTCATTTTTATGTCTTTTCATGAGAGGCAAGCAGAGGAAATCCAATAAACTTGCATAATTCCATTTTGCAACAATCAGCAGATCATTCTCAGTGTGAAGGCTGGTAACTAGACTACAGGAAACTGGGTGAAGTTCAGGGTTTTCTGGTTGCTGGTAGATTTCTTTAAAGATGTGCACAGTAGCTTCTGTAGTTATTCATTTAAATTTTATTTCACACTGGTAATTAAATTTTAGATGGGTAGCTTTGATGATTGATTACATTATTTTCCCTGTAAGAAAAAAATTATTGGAGTAAAATAAATTTGTGATTAATTAAATTTTTTTTCAAAAATGGGAAAATCTACCTGTGTAAATAGTCTGTTTTCCTTTGTGCTACACTACTAAATTGCTAATGCCAATGGGCATTTGGTGTTGACTAGGGAATAGAGAACAAAGCTCATACTGGATTCCAGCACTGAGCAGCATAATCCTTGTTTGTTGTGTGTTTGTCTTTTCTGCTAATTAGAAACTTATTATATATTGAGTTTGATGTCTTGTGCATTGAGAAATTTCTCAAAACTGTTTAGAGTCCTTGGGAAATGCAGCCTAAAACAAAGCTTAGGTGTGATGCTTTACTGGTAGATGCAATCCCAGGATTGTGAGAGTGAACAAAAAGGTAAAGGAAGTAAACATAGTGTGATGGCTAAGCTGTCCATTACTTCAGAAAGATACAGTGGTGTCTTAAAGCCATGAAGGAGGTTAGGATGTTTAACATCACCTTGCCCCAAAGTGATCATACAGGGGAGAAGGTAAAACAAAATTCTTTACTCTCACATTCCCACCTCTAGAATCTGACAGGGAAAACAAGAGGAGCAGACATTCCCCCACTTCTGGATATCACTATCTTTTGTGGTCAGAGAAGCCAGATTTCATTTCTTACAGCTGAGTACTTCTTTTGTATCAGGAAATGGCAGGAAAAGACAGATTTTACAGGCTTTAGCTCTTTGGCCTTCATGTTAGGTTGTGAGGTGGTTACAAAGTGGAACAAGCTGAGGATCATGGAGAGAGCATGAAGCTGAAGGTGTGCATTGATGTACCAGTGCTATCAGTATTTGCCCATCATTAGCTGTTTTTGCAGTATGCCTTGGAAAAAGACTATTGTCTCCTACTTCTGCATAATTTGAATAGCCATTTATCTCCTAGCTTTTTGTATTCTTCTTGATGTATTTTTATTTTTATACAGTGGGTTATAATGCTCTTTGTTTTTCTTTCTGGTTTTTCAGAAGTTAGAACACAAAAATATAGAGCAAACATGGCCCCAGGGTCACCTGGGCTTTAGATTTCTCACCTTGACTACTGTGAGAGAATATATTTCTTAATGCATGTGGTAAGAATAGAGTGGAGGAGAAATAAAATGAATATGGTTTCCAAATGCAGGTGGGCAAATAAGAGTAAGGAGCTAGTGTTGAAGAAGCTGAGTAGAAAGAATAACGACTTTCACTCAGAAGAGCTGAAAAAGGCCACATGGTCATGTATTAGTTTTCTCAGGCTGTCATAACAAATATCATAGTCTAGGTGACTCAGGTAACAGAAATTTACTTTTTTCAGCTCTGCAACCCAAAATCCATGATGAAGGTATTATCATGGTTTATTTCTTCTGAGGCCATTTCTATTCCTCTTTGTCTTGCAAATGTCTGCTTTTCTAGAGTGTGCTCATGTGACCTTTACTCTGACCATGTCTGTGTCCAAATCTTCACTTTTTATAAGGATGTTAGTCAGGTTGACTTACAATTTATTGATATGACCTCATTAATCTTAAATATCTCCTTAAATGCCTATTTCCAACTACTCTAAGTCAAATCCTGAATTTCTGTGGAGGAACAAGAGCATAATTCAGGTCACATTGTTAAAGAGAGTATGCTTACATACCCAGATTTCTCATGGAAACTGTGTTCCAGACTTGCCAGCCTTCCTTAGAGGCCACCCAGCTCAGTATACACACACGAACCAACAGCTCTTTGAGACAGAAAATGCTGAAACTTTTGCTCAACAGTTGAAAAAGCCTCCTTCAGTGACTGCTCAACAGGAGGAATCTATGTTACTAACAAGGACTTGCCCAGTTTCATCTAGTGTATTTTACCTATACTATCTTTTTATAAAACCCCAAGGCCCATGCAAACCTAAGTAAAAGTCACATAATGGAAATTGATGGGTAGATGTTCTTTATGTCTGCACCGAGAGGACTAAAACCCTACCTGGAGAACCATGAGAAGGGGCAATCATTAATGACACCCTGACTACAAATATTTGAGTATATTTTATTCATGAAAATGCACCAATAAGGTTATAAATATTCCTGAGCCACTCTCCAAGACAAAACTACTAGAATATGCTTACAAGAAAGAATTAATCTTCATCAATGAAAATTATAAGAGATTTGAAAAACAGTTAAACATGGAGAAAGCTGAGAGTACTTATTCTTTTGAATTTATCAAAAGTACTAGACCTTGTTTAGCTTCTGTAAATATTATGTTGGCATTATGTTATGGAAATTGTCAGGAAAGTTTGCTTCTCAGGGTCTTTTAGGGTCAGGGAGATGGGTGTCTCACACAGCCATGAAGTGTAAAGCCAGGAGCCATAGCCAGGACTTCTTAGGTAACATCACTGTGTGTGGGAGGTAACAGAATTTCATCTCAACCTCTCTACTATGTTGGCTCAGAGCTTCAAGTTTGCATGTCCTGGAGATGAGAGAGTCCACAATCTGGGGATACCTACTACAATGAACTGTGTGGAAATCTTGGTTGTTCTAAGAATGGCATAAGTTGTACCACTTGAGGAGTGGGAGGAAATATGAAATGCTGGAACAGAAAGTGTTTCTCATTCTGTATTCAGCAAGTCTCACTGCCTTTTCACAATCACTCCCTAGTGTTTTTAAATCAGCTTAAAATGAATTCCAAAATGCTCATTGTTGGACACAGTCTAATTGGCTAACAATGAATTGCAGGCTGTTAGATTTACAGTCAACTCTTGACATTCACAAGATGTTAGAGGAACATTTGGAAAAGTTCACATTCTTAGCTAATAATATAGCTGCAAAATCTGTTAATGAGTGAAAGCCCACATTGCTGTGTTGAGAGTTCTCTACCACTGGGCTCACTCACTTTTTATGAAAGTGCTTCTCAAAATGTGCTTTCACGATCACCTGGGGCTTATTAAAAATGTGGCTGTTCTGATGCCATACTAGATCAGTGAAATTAGGATCTGCATATTTCTTCAAATAACGATTCTTAGGCACACTACAGTTTCAGAGGTGCTATGTATATTAATCCAATTCCATTAGCACAGTATTGTGAGTTGTTATATGTTACGAACAGTCTTGGATTTATTTTTAAACAGGTATAATTATTACTGTAATAAATAATTGCTTAGGTTCTAATGATTGGCAAGTCACCAACAGCAGCAGCAGGAAAGACATAGGAAGACTAATCATTCTTCATTCTTTTCCTTCTTCCATTTACAAAGAAAAAATGATGACTACCAACCCATAAAGATAACAGGAGAAAAGCAAAAGACTAGTGTGTGTGTGTGTGTGTGTGTGTGTGTGTGTGTGTGTGTCTGTCTGTCTGTCTGTCTGTCTGAAAGAATAAATTACAGTTAGGGTTCTCTTCTCTCTAGTGAGCGGCCATATCATTAACCTCTGTCCTTCTCTCAAAGTTGTAGTTTGAGCTGTTCTACAGAAATTTTATAATTAGCTTTTGTAATTTTATGGAAAGACTCATTGATATTTTGATTGTGGATGAATTAATCACATAAATCTATTTGGGGAGGACTTATATTTTTGATAGGAAACATTCTCAACCATTGGCATAGGGTAGCACCCTGTTTATTTTTAGGTTCTCAACATTTTCATTAAGGTTTATAATTCATCACCTGTAACATTTTATAGCTTTTTTTTGTTTAATTTAAATCTTGTCTTTAAAATATTTTCCAGTTCTTTACTATAACACTGAATAGATAATGTTATGTCCTGGAGGAATTACACACTGAGGTAACACATATCTATTTGCTTTTCAATATTATGTAAATATTAATCTCTTGGTCAAAATCATCCTTGACTTCTTCGCAGTATAATTGCACTTTTATTATCCTTTAGACTAATAAAAAATCTGTGGGGAGCATTAAACCTGTGCAGATATTCTACTTCTTAACAAGTGTTTTTTTTTTTTTTTATCAGAACCAGGGATTGAACACAGACCCTTGCACTTGCCAGGGAAGCGCTTATGCTACTGAGCCATCTCCCCAGCCCCTTAACAAGTGTTTTAATAGGAGTAAATCACAGATTCAGCTGAATCTGTTCAAGACCAGTGTGCAGCTTATTGGTGGGGCTTTGTGGTGACTACAGTTGAGTGGATTTTTCTGGTATGTTGTTTGAGTGTGGATGTGGACTACACTGGTCTGTATTTTTTCAGACTCCCAGCAGTTGCTTGTAGGTTTTGTACAGCCTTGGGTACTTCTTGTATGTACTAACTCCATGACAGGTTTGCTGCTTAAAGTTCAGGGTTATGTTATTTGTTCACATGTTAGTAGGGAAGGGTAAACAAACAATTTTTCTGCTTCTTATAATAAAGATGCCATATGAGCACAGTCTAGCAGTAGAACACAAAGATCTTTCAGAACATCTAATTAGTCTTGACAAGGAAAGCCAACACCTCTTAAAATATCAATCTATGAAATATTGTCAGTTCATAAAAATGTTTTTCGCAATATTAACTCATTCCTATGAGATATCATACTTGAAGCTTTCAACATTAATAAAATGAAAATTAGGCTACATATAAGAAGCGAAGATATTTCTAAAAGATTGGAATAATTCAAAGTGAGATTATCCAGGACATTCCTTGAAACTCAAGACAGCAGAAAACTGCACTGTTAGATAATTTCTATTTGTGAGATAATTTTTTTTTAATGTGCTCCATACTGACTACCCTCTTCCATTTCTTTGGCAGTCTTGAAAGTCAATAATATTACAATCATTAGCCATGAAACCTAGTAAAGTGTCTACTTAAGGAGAAAGCACACACTTGGAAATCACAAAAAGCCCCTTTCTCAGACAGTCGTAATTAGCAATGTTGCTTGACAGTCACCTGAAAGCTGCCACTGAGAAGAGTTTTTTTTTTTTTAATATACCTGACTTGCACCTCATTCATTGTTAAGATGTTATTTGAAATTTTTTAAAACATTCATACTGCCTGAAGCAGTGAAAACTGGACACACAAAGTTAAATAAAAAATTTAAAAGTGCTGGAAATGTAAATGCTCTTTGAAACTTGGATGTATTTCAGCAAATTAATATCTAAGTTCTTTAAAAATTTTCAACTACATGGATATAATGACTTGCAGCATGTTACAAAATGAATTACTACTCCCTTTACATTTTTTTTTACTTTTAGGAAAATTGCTTTGTTTCATGTGCTTGATGAATAAAAGAAAAGGGAGACAGTTTTAGAGATTTTAAATTGTTGTGCACAATAAGTGCCAGAAATTTTCCCTTTTAAATTAAGAAGACAGCTATATCTGAGTTTATTTCATTTATTCTGTAATAGTACTGTCTGGTTTGAAAGATTTCAGTTTAAACATCTATAGATAATGAAAGGAAAGCACCACTGGAATGTTTTGGATTACTGGAGGCCAACATTTTATGATTTTTAGAAAAACATTTTCCAAGTAAATGACATTGTACTTGAAGGATTTTTTTTTTCAGGAAAAACTGAGTCATTCCTAAAAGAATTGATCAGATACACAAACTTAAAAATGCACTGATTTTAAAGAAATACTTTCATTCGTCAAACTCTTGTGATATCAGCAATTAAAAATTTCAACTAAATGACATGAACTTTTGCACTTCAAAACTATTTCAAAAATTATAGCCAACTGTCCCTCTGACACAGGTCTATCTAGACCATAGAGAGAATTTTTTTATTTTTATATTATTTATTATAATTTTATTTTGAAGAGTAAAAACAAAATCAAGGACAAAAATCAGAAACAAAGACAGAAACAGAGTAACATACAACAATACATATGCTATAGATTTTCAAAAAAAGAACAGCTAATTAACAATAGTTGATATATTGTTTATTTTTGTCATCAAATCTTGCTCAGATTAACAGACATAGTTATGTAAGATTGGATTATGATTAGATATTACTGCTGCTTTCAAGAATTTAAAGAATGAGGCTTCCTAAATTCAAAGACTCAATCCAAAATGAGTCTATGAGATGAATATACACTTCTCAAATGAAAAAATGCAAATGGAAAATAAATATATGAAAAAATGTTCAACATCATTGGTCATTAGAGAAATGAAAATTAAAAACAAAAATGAGATTTCATCTCATTCCAGAATTAATGGCTATCATCAAGAAGTCAACCAATAACAAATGCTGAGGAATCTGTGGAGAAAAAGGAACACTTCTACACTGTTGGTAAAAGTGCAGACTGGTCCAAATACTATGGAAATCAGAATGGAGATTCTTCAAAATTAGGATGGGAGGTTCCATTCAATCTAGCAATTCACCTCCTGAATATTTTTCCAGAAGAGCTAAAAATCTCATACCACAGTAATATATGTACACCTATGTTTATAGGAGTACAATTGTCATGGATAAATATTGAAATCAACCCACGTGTCCATCAACTGAGCAATGGACAAAGAAATTGCGGGCCGCGTTCTGGGAACCCCCAGACCCAGTCCTAGCCCAGGTCCGGTGAGTGTGTGGGAGAGCTTCTGGCTACCCTGCACCGGTGGGACCAACTCTGGGTCCCAACCCAGGCGCAGCGTGGGTCAGACCCTCTTCAACTCCCTTGAGTCTCCCCGCAACACTCCGCAGTACCTCCCCCACACAGCCCAACGAGTAGGAATTTTTGCCGAGTTCTGGAAACACCTAGACCCAGTCCTAGCCCAGACACAGTGAGTGTGTGGGAGAGCTGCATCTACCTCTATGGCACCTTGTCCCCTACAGGCTCAGCTCAGGCCTGGCATATAGGTCTGAGGTAACCCTGCAGCTGCTATCCCTACAGAGAGGGTAGAGGATAGAACCACTCAGCTAGTCCAGGAGCAGAACATCTTGCCACAGGGGCACAACAGCTTCACCCTCAAGGGCAGCAGCAGGAAGGAGCTGAACACAACAGCCAGACCCAAGCCAGGCACAGCTGGATAAATCCAGACTTTGTAGACTTGCACCTGAACTTCAGTACGTACTAAGGTTATAACTGTTATAACAATGAGGATCTACAACAAAGGTCAGAAGACAGTGCTACACAAAATGATGAGAAGGAACAAAATGCAACCTCAGAACCCAACACCACCTGTAAAAAGTGCAGAGGACACTAACACAGAAGAAAATGGGGAATCACACAGCTGTAAGTAATGAATCAACGGCTTCTGAAATAAAGAAACAGCTGCAGAAAGGTATGGAGGAACTCAGATTGGAAA
>NW_004524857.1:2042356-2042996 GCF_000260255.1 Octodon degus
CTCAGATTGTAGAACCTTTGTCAGTGTCAGCCATGTGGATGAGTCACAGCCATTGCTTGGCCAATGTGCTCTCTGTGAAAGCCTGAGAGAATACTTTATCTCCAAGTGACTCTCCTTAGGCACACTCTACATCATCGATCACTTTCCTCTTTGACCCCATCATCTCCTTGATCAGAAATTTTGGAACACTACTGAGTTACATGATGTTACAGTACAAGTTCTCATATGTCCTGATCTTAATTGACCTTTGAAGGCTAGGGCCAAAATGTTGGCTTTCCTTGCAGCCCTCCTTTTTCTCTAATTTTGGTTTGCAAACTTACGTTGTTAACCATCCAGAAGGCAAGCTTATTGTTATTACCATACAACTTAGGTTGTTAAGCTTAACCTCACTACCTGTCTGCATATAAAACATCTCAGGCATAATATGGAACATGTATTTTTCATCGAGTATTGTTATGTTGAACTTTAAGTCCCTACAGAACATGCTAAGAAACATTTAAAAATTAGAATATATTTTAAAAATAGGCATAAAGAATTATATACTTCTTATGTTTACACATAAGTCCACAAATCTCACCATGTACAACCTTGAAGCAAGACAGTCCCACATTGTTCCTTTGCCTGTCTCTTGCTTTCTTCA
>NW_004524857.1:2044375-2046279 GCF_000260255.1 Octodon degus
TTCTTTCCTCCTTGACTTTCCTTCTTTATCAGTTCTTCTTTTTGTCCATTTTCTTTGTTCCAATGAGAGATAGTATACATATGAAAAAATACATAGCCTTCTAAGCTAAGCATTCATTCTTTTTTTTTTTCTTTTTTGGAGGTTGTTGACAGCTGAACTCAGGGTTTTACACATGCTGTTTAGCCACACTTTCAGCCTACCTGTATCAGTGGTACATACTTGCCCAATTTTCTCATGTACATGTGCATGTGACTGCCAAGAAAATGAAGAAAACATTTTCAGCAAACCAGCAAGCTTCTTTGTGGACCATTCCACTGCTTGAAGGGACTGCATCTCAGACTGCCGCAGTCATTAATTCTATGTGTTTTTGGCAATAGAGTTTGTGCTCTTGTGAATGTTTGCTTTTGTTCTGCTTCTATGCTTTTGAAATTCATACGTATTGTTTACTGTCATTTTCTTTTGTTTTAGTTGTGCAGCATCTATTTTATGACCGTGTCATATCCTATCAAGTTTTTATGAATTCTACTATTTTAAATAATTGTAATAGTAATATTGAAGGTGCTAGTAACATTTCTGTGAAAGAAAATTGGGGCAACCCCTCCCAAATCTGGGACATCTGCACCTAGAAAACCTGAAAAACAACAAATAAGATCAATACAAAGAAATAAATGACAAAATGACTGAATAGAATAAGAGCTTCATTCAGAGCTACTCAAAGAAATTGAACTAAAATATAGGTAATTAGAAGAAAGAGAAGGGTCATACACCCTAAAGCCAAAATCAATCTGACATAAAGACTAATAGATCAAGCCAAGCAAAGACAAAAAAATTAATAAAATATCCAGGTAGCCCTCACAGCTGGTGTGTTGGCTAATCAAAACAGCTGCTTGCCATATTTGGAATGCTAGAAGAAGTAGAAGGAACAAGAGAAGGAGAAGGGGAAGAGGAAGAAGAAAAAGGAGAAGAAACAGGAGGAGGAAAAGGAGGGGCAGGAGCATGAGGAGGGGAAGAAGAGAAGGAGGAGATGAGGAAGAGGAAGAGGAGGAGGAAGAGGAAGAAAAGGACATACTAAAATAATGTGGCTAAATCAAGCCATGCCAGATAGACTTGGGATATAAGGTCCCTGCCTTTTCTGCCTTCCTTCACACAGAGGACACTACAGTCCAGCTGTAAATTCAGCCAACAAGAAGTGCTCCTTCCCTGATGATAGGCCAGTTTTCCTTTTTCTTTCTTCTTTTGTTTTCCTTATGTTTTCATATTTATTTTCTTTCAGTTCTTTCTGTACACCAAAGTGTTGACTGAAGGGGTGCCTAGTAAACGAATTGGTGAACTCTTCCTCTGTGATCTGTGCTTAGAAAGGCGTGAAGAATTTGCCCCATACCTCAGGACTTTGCAGCCTTGGGCTGCAACAGTAGGAGCAGAGGAACAGACTAGCACAACATCCCACTTCACCTTGAATCAAATGACCTGAGAGGACAGAGACACAACAGTGGAAGGTGAGCACAGATGGCTGAGCAAGGACCAGGAGGAGCCAAAGGTGGGAACAGCTCCCTGGTTCTGTCTGAAAATAACACACCAATAGGGAGAGAGATACCTCCATGAGAAACAGGGTAAGGAGTGGGAAGCTACTAAGGGACATACAGAAAGTACTGGTTGAAGATTCTGGCCCCAGAGGCCCCACATCTAGAAACCAAGACCAGCCACAAGTCCACTACAAACTACTGCAACCTTAAAAGTATTATTCAGTAGTTTTAAACTCTTCATGGACACCAGAGGAATTTTGTTATTTTACTCTTCTTATGTTTTTTATTGGTTTGTTTCCTATTTCTTTTCATTGTTTTCTGCCTTTTATCTATACTTTGTTCAAATATATGAGTTTTCTTTCCCCCTTCATCAATTTTTCT
>NW_004524857.1:2047254-2053734 GCF_000260255.1 Octodon degus
AGAAAAGAAATAATCTCTCAAAAAAGAGGAAATGTCAACATTTATAAAAGAATTTCTCAGCAAGTCTAGAGTAGAGAAACATAAAAATAGATGTATGATAGGAAGAGGGTGGAAACTAGGCATGATCAACATAGGAAAGAAATAGAATATATGAAATAGATTCAAACAGATAATCATATAATTGAAAATTCCATTGGAAACTGGCAAAACCACTTGAATAAAATTGAATAAAAACTTTCAGACCTTAAAGACAGGATCTCAGCTGTCAATTGTGAAAGGAAAGCCCTCTAGAAAATAGCAAAAGATCAGAATACAACAGGGCTTCTGACAGAATATGCATTGCTTTGATCAAGAAATATACATAGCAAATAAATATATGACAAAATGTTCAACATCATTGGTCATTAGAGAAATACAAATTAAGATAATGTTGAGATTCTATCTTTGCTATCTCCAAGAAATTAACCAATAACAAATGCTTGCAGGGCTGTGGAGAAAATGGAATGTTTTTCCTCTGGTGATGGGAGTGTAGACTTGTGCAAACACTGTGCATATGAGCTTGGAGATTCCTGAAAAAAAACTAGCTTTGGAGCCCCCATTCATCCCAGCTACTTTTCTTCTGGGTATTTTTCCATTAAAACTGAAAATGTCATATTATAGTGATGTACATACACCCATGTTTATAGAACAATTTGTCACAGCTAATTATTGGAAGCAGCCCAGATGCCCATCAACTGAAGAATGCATAAAAAAGACATGGTATTTTTATACAGTGGAGTATAATTCAGCTTTAAAGAATGATAAACTGGAGGATTTTACAGGTAAATGAATGCAAGTAGGGACCATACTCACAAATGAATTAAATCATTCTCACATGTGTAAATATATTGTCTTCCTAGTGTAAGAAATTGAAAGAGTAACTAAGATCCAGGTGGTACACAGATATAGTGAAAGGAAAAGTAACTGATCAAAAGAAAAACTAGGATAGGAGAAAAGGAAAAAGAAGGAAGATGAAAAAGGAAAGCATATGTATATATTCAGAAGATAGCTAAGATAATTATATTACTAATTTCTATTAATTTATTGAAAGGAATAGTAGTTATATTGTCTGACCAATATTGCTTGCCTGTATCTCATAATTTAATCAACTATTTTGAGGATAACAATATGTAATATAATAACTATTGTTAATTTCCTATCACTTTGCTTTGAAATTCTGTATTTTTTCTTTCCTAATAAAAGAATATTAGGGGTTCTAGGGAGTTGACTCAGTAGGATAAGCACTTGCCTGGCAAGCACAAAGACCTGAGTTCAATCTCCAGTTCCACCGAAAAAATAAAAAAATAAAAAAAATAAAATTAGGAGAGACATCAGAAGCCTGAAGAGGCAAAATATGATTCTCCTATAGAGCCTGCAGTGGAAGAGCAGCTTCCTGACATGCATTTTCAATTACAAGCCTCCAGATCTGAGACATAACCTCTGTTGTTTCAGACCACCAAGACCGTTGTAGAGTGTTACTTTAGTAGCCAAATGAAAATCATACAGGACCTTTGAATGTTTTCTTAGTTTTTAATTGCTCAATATTAAATTACTTATCTTCTCTGTATGAAATAAATGTGTGGCCACTAAAACTTCAATTTTAGAACTTGAGCTCTAAAACATTCACATTCACAGACAGCAATAAGGAGAAAATAATTCATGCATCTGTATGCTTTCTTCAACAAGGAGGGAGGGTACTGCTTGAAAAATTAAAGTCCTCTCCTACCAAAAGCTCTCTGTTTCTTTATTTTTATATTCAATGTCAAATAGAACAGAAAGTTAAATTACATGTTGTGTCAGGAAGGATCTGTTGAGAAAATGGACATATTATTGAATGCAGGTAATATAATACCAAGATATAAATAAACAGGCACTGAGGGTGATACAGAGATCATTACAAAGGAGAAAGGTCTGTTTAACATGGGTCAGGGATCAAAGGGAGAAGGGAAGGTGCTTTGGGCTGAGAAGTCTAGAGATGAAGCCATATGGGTATGCTCTTAGTATATCCATGATGATTGAGAATGATTAATGATTCTTAGAATATGGGAAAAAGAAACTAGAATCAACTATTACCAAAGCCACCTACTGCTGCTGCTGCTGCTGGATGATTGCTAATAGAACAGTGAGAAAACACTGAGGAGCAGGTCTCTTTTCTCCTCCAGATGTGCTCTGCCTCTGGGATCCCATTCTAGTAGCATCTTAGAACTCAAAAGCAGAGATGAGGTATAATTCACAGAGTTCCCTCCCACAGCTCCACAGAATCTGAGCATAGGGGATAAGTTTGGAGCTGACAGTCTGTAGCTTAATAAAGATCTCCGACATGGAAGTATTACATATATAGGCAGAAACAAAGAAATCTAAAGTGACTTTTACTCTAAAGCACTGAGTCCTGTTCTTTCTTAAATTCAGAAGCATTTAACTCATTTGAGGCTGGTCAAAGGTAAACTGTTCAGACAAATGTTGCTTATTGATTAAGAAGAGAAGGGACTTTTGGTCTAACTGCACATGGGACTCAGTTTCTGAGTCATTGGTGTAGATCAGTAATATTTCCTGAAAAGAAGTACTAACTTTTCTTGGGCCTTTGGAGGTCTGTGGATGTTGGGTGAGGGTTTGTGGGAGACGCCACGAAGTGCTAAGGACATGGTAGAGGTTGCATTAAAGGAAGGTGCTTGTGCACAGAAGGAACCAGCTGCCAGGCTCTGTCTTGGGAATCATTTGAAACTGCTGCCAAGTGCCCCACTTAGTCATAAAAATGGATGCTATTTGAGAAAATTATGTTCCAGGCAAGCAATTTTACTGGAATCAGAGGGCAGTTTGATATTTTTCAGTTATGTTTCCTCTTGAATGGAGCCTTCTTTTAGTGAAAAAAAAAAAAAAGATTTACTGCTGCCACATCTGAGGATAGATGCTGGCCTGCTCTCCGCTCTGCCCTTTATCTGGATGCAGTCTGGCAGCGAACCATAACTCCTCAGCACATAGTCTCAGAACACTCCTTTGCTTTGATCAGCTATCTTGACCTGAACCATTTGCCTTTTTCCTCAAATATATTTCATTAGGAAAGTGAAGGGCTACAGAAGCACTAAAATTCCTTAGCATCTCTCTGAGAGGTAGAGGACTTACACAAAATATCTGGCTCTTTGGGGAAACTTTCATTGTGCCTGAATGGCTACATTCCCATTACTGGCTGAGGTGTCCTGGAAGGAGTTACTAATTTATGGTTGTCTGTTAATGAGGCTCAGTAGCAGCTTCTTCAAAATTGTTCTCTATCATGCTCTTCAGAACCCCCTCACAAATTTAAGATTTGTATTTTACTATGATTTTAGTCCCTTTTTTCCTTTCACATTTACTCCACTGTGACTTCTCTTGGCTGAGAGGACAAGAATCTACCTTTGTTCTGCCACATGCATAACAGGACAGGTGATGTGCTGCAGCAGCTAATCATTTGAAAAATAGTGCTAGATCCTTTGGACAGCACTTAGCCTCTTAGATCTTCAGTTGCTCTGTCATGTAGGAGGGATATTAGTAGTTTCTCGTTCATGGAGTTTTGATTAAAGGGATTAAAATAGGCAATACATTTAAAGTAGTGTCAGATCACATAGCAGGTGGTTAATAAGTGTTGGCAGTTGCTTGACTTCTGGGGATTCCCTTGTGAGAAGTCAGAACAAAGCTCTTTCATGCTGGCTCTTAGATGTTTAGTTCCAGGAGCAAGAACCAGCCCTAGTCATGTTTGTTGGGCCACTGTTTCCAAAGGCACCTTGGCTAGCCTTAAAATTCCCCAGAACACAGTGTCTAGGGATATTTAAAGAAGTCCTACACTTTAAGAAAGACCATTGAGACTGTATCTTTCTGTAATGGGACCACAGGGAATCTCTGATATAGTTTAAAACATGACAAACCCGGGTGTAAGGACTTGTGTGTGTGGCAAATGAGTGTAGTAGAAGTAGATATGTGATTATAAACTGTGATGGAACTTCCCCATTGGGAATCACATGCAAGAAGAGTTCAAGCTGTTTAAGAACAGCTAAATGTATTTGAGCTGTTCAGAACTTTTAAGACTGTCTAAAAGAGGATTTAGAGGTTTTTAAAATTTTGCCTATTGAAGAAGGCTAAATAACTCAGCCGAACTTCTTGGCTCAAAGAGATTGCCTAATGTGTTTTAAAAAATCAGTTGAACAATATTTATTAAAGTATAGATGTTCCTAATTTTCTCATACCCACCTTTGTGCTCCAGGATGGAAAACTGCAAGATTTTTGGTATTTTGGGGCTCACTTTTCTGTTTCCTCCATCATGTTAGAATCACTAGTAGTCGTGGCAGACGTTTCAAATCAGAATTGCAAGAAGAGATGCATAAACACGCTGTTTTTCCCTAGGAAAAGAGAAAGAATTTCAAAAACGAATCAAATTCAATCTGGCTTGGGCATCTAGAAAGGTTCAGACAGAGAGTGAGTCTTGGGAGTGTGCAGTTTTGGGAACAGCTATAGCAATGAAAAGAGATGGGTTGAAGATAAAAGGGGGCTTCAGAGACACTGCTGAAAGATGTGGATTGAGGCACCTTTGATGTTTTCCAAGAGACAGTGTTAAAAATTCGAATTTGACAATAGTTCATTTAAACACTCAATGGTGAAAGGACTACTTTCCTTTGAAAGTTTCTTTCTTTTTTATTTTACCTAAATCATGCACTTTCTTATTGATTTGTACTCTTTTTATAAACCCATTTACCTAAACTTCTGGTCAGTGATTGATTTTGGAGGGGAACATTGTTCTTGATGAGATATCTATAGCTTTATATTTAAATTTTTCAATGTATCCCATAAGTTAAAGTTCAATTTTCTAGAAATGTAATTTTTCAGAAAATTTCTACCCATCACCCACAGGCAAGTGTTCTGCTTCCTCTGCTGAGGCTTTGCCACTCTCATCTGGCCATCAGACTCATTCCTCCTTCCCCTTTTTATCATACACATCAACACTTTGTCTCAGTGGTTTTTATTACTGAATTCACAGAAAAGGAAGGATAGTATGGAAGGGAAAAGAAAGGAAAAGAAGAAAGAAAAAAGAGAACCAGAAAGTGTTTAATATGTTTTCCCCGAGGATGGGCCTCATCTCCTCCCTGTCTTCCTCTTCCTCTCTCTCCTTTGCTTCCTCCTTTTTTCAAACACTAGGGCCAGACATGAAAATTGGTAGACAGAAGAGAATGCAGACTCGAAAGAAAGAATTGGAAGGACAGAACAGAATGAAAATCTTCACTGTAGAAAAGAATAGAAAAGGTTCCTTATCATGCCTTCATCAATCATGCTACCCCAGAAGCTCCTAATTGATGCATAAATTTCTTTGAATAAAGCAGAAGACTTAAGCATATTGTGTAGAGGTAGGAGTTCAAAGCAAGGAATCTTTTTCTGTTGGTCTAGGTAAACTGAACTAATCTCTGTTTTTACATATAAAGTCATCATATCTGTGTTTTTTGCTTCAAATTCCACAGCACATGGTTATAGTCAATCCCATGTGGCAACCCTTACCTCTGCTGAACCTCTTTCTATTTATATACTTTGTAAATAAACCATTCCTGGCTAAACCTGCTATGCATTCAACTAATTCTTGCACTGAAATAATAAAAATGGCTTGAGAAAAACAGAACTGAGATGGTTGGCCTCCTTTAATATTTATGATCTGAAATGTAAGTTAGCACTGCTTAATAATTCCTCTACACTTTCCTTCTACATCAGCTCTCTGATTTTTTCATTCCTTATTTTATTTGGATACATTACCCACTGGTTCCTAAGTAAGAGAAATAAAATAATCAGAATAGATTTTTTTAGTAAGCCCATTTTTAATGCTATCCAATCACTTGCTTTATTTGTACTTTGGTTTTTGCTTTCCTATAACCTGGGGTTCATGATTTTACCAAAATCAAGCACAACACTTCCTTTGTGTTCAGGATAATACTATTTCTTTCCATCTTCTCAAAATTTTACTTCTCCTTCTTTGCTTCTAATAGTTTGCCTTTCTTTTAGTTTATTGGTTAATGCCCCTTGACACTTCTCCTTAAAAATAACACAAAATTATGTTTCCACATGTATCACCAAGGCATTCATTTATTATACTTGTCAAAGTCATATTCAGCCCTGTGATAATACTATGTTATTTACACTTGTCACCTATGGTGTTTTAAAGCCCTTTTGACAAGATGCAAGGTGTATTTCAAGTAGCTTGTCACTATTAATTGTTGATGTATTAAAGTTTGCAGTTGATTTATTTATGCAAGAGGAGTAGATGTAACACCTCTAGCAATGTCACTCTTACTATCATTATGATGCATTTGTCTTAGTGGAAAATAAAGTGGTAAGGTAAAAGTTATTGCACTAAGAATGGAATGCATTTATGCCTTGGAGTAAATGTTATGATTGAAGAAAAGATTTCATATTTTTTCAGACTATTTAAAGGTT
>NW_004524857.1:2054749-2060004 GCF_000260255.1 Octodon degus
GCAAATGCATCTGATGTTGGAAGTGTAGAAGAAACAAACTGAAGTTCCTGGTGACACTGCTTGTTTGAAGAATCCCTGAGGGCAGGAAATAAGGCAACGCTCAACATTTATTGTATGTTCAATAAATGCCTTCTAATTAACTAATGTCCAACCTATGAAGATATTTCTTCATATTCATGATCACATTTCATTTTAATTCTTAGCTGTTAACTATGCATAGAATTTATCATGTAAGCATTAAGGTAGCTTTTTTTTTTTCTTTTGAGGAACCAAGATTGAACTCAGAGCCTTGTGCTTGCCAGGCAAACACTTATTCTACTGAGCTATTTCCCCAGCTCCTTATGTATCTTCCATCTCTTATTTTACTATTATTTTTACTGTGCTAATCTTGTCTTTCTTCTGAACTTTCCCTTTTTCTTGACACTGATATTGAGATATGTAATTCTTTCTGGTGAAGTATTAATATGAATAACTGAGATTCAGATTATGAGGACAGAAGTACTGGAGCTTTGAATGAATCTGAATTGTTCTTATGTTGTGCAGCTTACTGCTTGGAGACAGCAATATGCTTTTTAGAGAACCTTATCTCATACTGGGTTAAATGGTCTGGTATAAAATGTCTTCATGCTCCACTGATATGCTAGAACAATTTTTCTAAAAGAAAGACTAAGGTTAATGGTTGATCAAATGGGATTTGTTCTCCTCTTTTCTTTTTAATTATTCTTTAGGTCACCAAGTACAGAGCAGTCTTGGCTTTTACTGTTCTATTTCTTGTACTAGCAGCTGTAGGTAAGTTTTATTCATAAAATCAATTTCCATTTCCCCAAAGAGTGGACAGTATCTGCTAATGCACATGCCAACACTGTCTTTATTTTTTATTATTTTAAATGTTTTCTTATTTCTTTTTAAAATGTGAGTTTCAATAAATTTAAAAATTAGATTCTAATTTGTAGATTAAAATGAATTCAAAAATACAAAATCATATACAATGTTCTCTTCACAGGGATGTTATATGCCATAAGAACAGGCTTCTCCATCATGAGATATGAAAGAGGGATGCAGAAGTCAGGAAGGGCACAGGCCCTGGGCCTGTAATGGTCATCACAGATCACTCCAAGGTGCTGGAGGCCTAATCTTACCTCCCCTTGGCTATGGAGGAATCTGAATTACAACACAGACCTAGACATTTGACCAACCTGTCCAACTTTTATGCTCACTTTGAAGAGTCAAGAGGAAGGCTGGAGCCTGAAGGATGCTGGCCCTGGAGGGGTCAGGCCCAAGGCTGATCTCATCCATTTGCCTCCCCTGGGCTGGTACTCATCTGTAAAACTGTTACTTCTGATCACTTCAGGAAGGAACTTCTCCTTCTACCAGGGCTGGAATAGGTAAAAACTCACTAAGCCAGAGAAAGATATAATGGCACCTGTGGCTGTATTGCCACCAACAGTGTTTTAAAGGAAGATATTCACTTTCAATAGTCAAACTTTAAGCAGTGAAACCCTGATGTGTGAAGAGTGCTATTTTAGGGCAGGATCTAGAGGGTATTCAGGGTCTCACTACTAGATTGAACTTGTACTGATCTGCCTGTTTGTGACCTCCCAAGAGCTGGGATTACAGATGGATCTTTAAATTAAAGAAAAAAAGAGTGCTAAACTATTCCTAATACCCTTGAGCTTTGGCCCCAACAAACTACTTGAGTTGTAACAGTTCAATTCCTTTGGTCTGGAGCTAGGCTTAGGTGTTCTATACTTGACTGCTGATCCAGACACGAAGCATATTGATAGGGAATTGTTACTTTGTAAACATGGTCTGTGAAGTTTTGAGATGATTTTTAATCATCTCATTAAAGTTCTAATTAATAATAAGGAGACTGATGATTTTCACTAGTCTGAGAACCAAGGATGCTCTGTTGTTGAGGTTGATTATGTAGCAGTTGTTTGCCTATGTGAATAGCAAAATTCAACCAACCAACCATCCAACTATCTGAGATTCTGTGTAGGTTCTCTGTTTCTAATATTATTGCACATGTATTTCTGGTTCCTTTGACTGAGGTGCATATTATGGTATTGTTCTATTATATCATTTTTCTTCAAAACCTCATAGATTTTAAGCATTATTATTCTCAGTTCCTAATCATCCTTAGTAATACAATCTTATTTAACAGTCATTATTAAAATACATCACTATGGGAAACTTATTTTAAATGCCTGATATGTATATATATGTTATATACCATGTAGTATAATTTTATATTATGCTATAATATATATCATATACCATTTAGCATAATTTTATATTATACTGATACATACATACATATACTGTAAGTATATGTCACATAGTATAATTTTAAATTTGCACAAAGTAAAATGTATGTCATAATGCTTGATATTTGGCTTTTAAAAAAATCACATGAAGTTTTGTTTCTTTTTTTTTTGTATTTTAGGGAAGGGTCTACAGGGTATTCAGGGTCTCACTACTAGGTCGGAGTCATAGTGATCCACCTGTTTACAGCCTCCTAAGAGCTGGGATTACAGGCATGCACCACCATGCCCCATTTCACTTGTCTTCTCAGCGCGCCCTGGGGGTGGGGCCACCAGAGCAGGCCTGGGGATCGAACCCCTGCCCATTTAATCCGCTGAGCTATTTGGCTGGCCTGAATTTTTATTTCTGTTTATTTTAAACTAAAACAAATGAGAGCAAATTTTAAATGCCTTATAACTCTCTACAAGATATTTTTATAAGAGCCTCAAGATTTGAAGAAAAGCAGAGTTGAATATTATTTCTGAGAATTTTCTGTGAGCCTCTAATCAAAAAGTGTTTTTTTCCTCCAAAATGTGTTCTGAATTAAAGAAGTGTGTAAAGTTTATGAGATCACAAGAAGCAATCATTCAGAATCTCTGAATCTCTCATGCAGTATTCAATGTTTCTTTTTAAAAAATTATTTATTTATTTAGTAGAGAGTCTCACTATGCAGCTAGATGCATAGTGATCCTCTTGTTTCAACATTCCTAGAGCTGGGATTACAGGTGTGCACCACCATGCCCAGTTTCAGTGGTTGTCATGGTGTGGGGCCAGCATGGCACCTGGTACAGGGGAGTGAACCTGAGTCATTGCACTTGCCAGGCAGGTGCTTAGATTGCTGAACTATCTCTCCAACTTTCAATGTATTTTTTGTGTCTCATCTGTTCTTTAATTTTCCTTAATGCTTAATGTCACAAAATTAATCAAAATTATTATATTCTCCTGAAATCAATTGGATTTTCTTTGGTGAGATCCTGAGCACTTGCTTTGTTCTGTTCATAATATACTACATATCTGATTGTGTAGCTCCAATTTCTAACTCCCTATTTGACTATACCACTTTATATGACTGCTTTTCTTTTTCAGAACCATGAACATTTGTCTTTTGGAAATAGGGGCTTAAAAATAAGACAATCCCTTCCTTTCTGGAGTTCAGAGTTTGGTTAGTATAGTGCATAATGCATAAAGAAACTGATATTCACCCTCTGTGGGCTTAAATTGTCAGATTATAGCCTCCGTTCTGTGGTGGTGGGGTGACATAATATAATTTCACCTAAAGTCTTTTAATTATTCAAATCCAATCAGGCTTCACAGTAAGAAGCTAGCAAATTGGCCTGCTAATATTTTGAGAAGTTTCTTTTATGGTATTACTTTGAAAGTCAATGAACAAGGAATTTATTAATGTGTTGTGTGAGTTCAGATTTTATGCTGTGTAATCTGGTCCACACAGCAACAATTGTGTATGAAAACATCCCAGTAGATTTTTCCTACCACATTTTCCCATTTTTACAATTTTTCGTGGAATTCACTTTAGAGTTTTAAATGTCAGAATGTATGCGTGGTTCAGTTGGCTTTGTATAGAACTTTTGTACTGTGGATCAAGGGAATGATCTCTTCTTATGTTTATATTATCTTTTACCTTTAGTAGTCCTTTTAAATGTCTCTCTGATGTGTCATCTGAGCTACTTAATCGTTTCTGTTGTACTGTCATATGTATGAACATACATTCATGAAAAGAGTCAGTCTGACAGAAGCATGAAGTCAAGAGTCCCTGGTGAGCATTACAATACCATGAGAAGCTGAAAGGCCAGTGCAGGTCTTAGGCTACATTTGAGAGTCATGTAGAATTTATGAGTATGATATAGTAGGGATTTTCAAAGACTGACAGAGGGAATGGCAATTTTGTTCCATGGAGTCCTTCTTCACTACATCTACTCTGAACTTCCACTTGAAGACCTAACATCAGAGTTACCACTCATAGTTCAGGATATAGTTTGCACAATGCAAGTGTGGGGAGGTTATATTCTCTCCTTTCACTGCTATGACTCCCAGTTCTTCAAGGAAGCAGACTGATAAGAAATAGAAGAATTGAAAGCAGACTGAAACCAGAAGCTTACATATTTAAGCAAACACAAAAATTGCAAAATATTCAGTGAAAATGGCTTACACTTTAGGTCAAGAGAATCCAGTTGGACATAAATTTAAGCAACTTGTATTCCATTAACATGAAGAATTTTATTTATTTATTTATTTTTTGAAGTCATAATTACAATTTATTCAATAAATACTTATGAAGTATCAACTATGTGGTAGGTAGTGGAAATATAGCAGCCAATAAGAGATGGATCCCTTTACCCTAAAGTTTACATTCCAGTAAGGGAAGGTAGAATTGAAATAAAAACTATCCATACAGTATATAGTCATGAAATCTGAGCAGGTAGCATGGTCAACAGAAGCCCAAAGAATCTTGTGGAAATACTGCTGCTGGTGAGGCCAAAGCCCTTGGGAAGGGTGGGTAATGTCTGGAAGGGAACAAAGTGGCTTCTCTAGTTTACATTAAAATTAGCTAGAGTAGATAGGGAGGGAGGTGAGTCCAATCTTATTCCTTAACTATTCAGGATCCCCTATTTTGATGAATAGTGCTATCAACATAGGAACATCTTTCAGGACAGCTTGGAGTTTCCAAAGGGGTGGGTCAATTGGTGATGGTAGTTCATGGAGGTAACAGCAGTAACATTTCTCCATACTGAGGCATGGGGCTTATGGGTGAAGTAGAGTAATCATTCAGGATATAGCTTTTAGTCATCTGGATTAGTGTTTAGATTTTTATTTTGTAGATTTTTCCCCATAATTTTATTGAGAAACAATTAGCAATGAGATAGTTTCAAACTAAATTGGTAGGACAGTTTCAATAATTAACACATTGCATACATTCATCCTAGTGCTTAATT
>NW_004524857.1:2060499-2061053 GCF_000260255.1 Octodon degus
CACTCTACATCATCAGTCACTTTCCTCTTTGGCCCCATAATCTCCTTGATCAGAAAATTTGGGACAGTGCCAAGTTACATGATGTTACAGTACAAGTTCTCATATGTTTTGAATCTTAATTGACCTTAGAAGGCTAGGGCCAAAATGTTGGCTTTCCTTGAGGCCCTCCTTTTTCTCTAAATTTGGTCTGTAAACTTAGGTTGTTAACCATCCTGAAGACAAACTTATTTTTATTACCATACAACCTAGGCTGTTAAGCTTAACCTCACTATTTGTCTGAATATCAAACATTTTAGCCACAACATAGAACAGGTATTTTTCATCAAGTATTGATATGGTGAACTTTAAGTGCCTATAGAATATGATGAAAAAAACGTTTAAAAATTAGAATATATTTAAAAAAATAGGCATAAAGAATTATATACTTCTTATGTTTACACATAAGTCCAAAAATCTAACCATATACATCTTTGAGCAAGACAGTCCCACAATATTCCTTTTCCTGTCTCTTGCCTTCATTCACCACCCCCTTCCTTTTGAACAACCATCTACCC
>NW_004524857.1:2064563-2065498 GCF_000260255.1 Octodon degus
AGGATTTTATTGAGGATTTTGGCATCTAAGTTCATGAGGGAGATTTAATTGTACTTCCCTTTCTAGTTGCGTGTTTCCCTGGTTTTGGTATCAGTATAATGCTTGCCTCCAGGAACGATTTTGGGAGGATTGCTTCCTTTTCAATTTCATGGAAGAGTTTGAGGAGTATAGGGACTGCATCTTATGTAAATGTCTTGTAGAATTCAGCTGTTAATCCATCCGAACCTGGACCTTTGTTTGTGAATAGGTTTTTAATTACATCTCGTATTTCTTTGGCTGTTATTGGGCTATTGAGAGTGGTTATATCTTGTCGATTCAGTTGTGGTAATTGGTGCCTTTCTAGGAATCTATCTTTTCCTTCTCTGTCTTCTATTCTATGAAAGTAAAGATTCTCAAGGTAGCTATTGATAATCTTCTGAATTTCTACTGTGTCTGTGGTAATTATTCCCTTTTCATTCCTTATTGCTTGTATTTGAAGTTTTTCTTTCCTCTTTTTGATGAAGTTTGCTAGGTTCTTATGAATTTTATTTAATCTTTCAAAGAACCAGCTTTTTGTTTCGTTAATTCTTTGAACAGTTTTCCTCCTCTCAATTGAATTAATTTCTCCTCCAATCTTTATTGTTTCATCCCATCTTTGGGCTCTTGTTTTGGTTTGCTCTTCCTTTTCTAGTTGTTGAAGGTGCAGCATTAGGGTATTTATTTGTTCCCATTCTGTTTTCCCAATGTGTGAGTTCACAGCTATGAATTTCCCTCTGAGAACTGCTTTCATTGTATCCCATAAATTATGGTAAATTGTGCCTGAATTTTCATGGAATTGTAGATATTGTTGAATTTTTTTAAAATTTCATCTGTTACCCATTGGTTGCTGAGTAGGGTGTCCTTTAATTTCCATGTAGTTAAGTTTTTTTCTGGTTTCTTTTGTCATTTATTTCCAG
>NW_004524857.1:2065598-2066808 GCF_000260255.1 Octodon degus
TTGTAGATATTGTTGAATTTCTTGTTTAATTTCATCTGTGACCCATTGGTTGCTGAGTAGGGTGTCATTTAATTTCCATGTATTTAAGGTTTTTTTCTGGTTTCTTTTGTTATTTATTTCCAGTTTCATCGCAGTTTGGTCAGATAATGTGATTGGGATAATTTCTGTTTTCTTACATATGCTTAAGCATGACCTATGGACCAGTATTTGGTCTATTTTAGAAAATGACCCATGTGCGGCTGAGAAAAATGTGTATTCAGCTGTGTTTTGGTGGAACACTCTTAATATGTCCAGAAGTTCATTTGTTTCAAACTCTGGTTCAGTTCTGTTATTTCTTTGCTAAGTTTTTGTCTGGTTGACCTCTTTTGGAGATAAGGGGGTGTTAAGGTCTCCTGCTAAAATTGTATTATTGGACATTAGATTTTTCATGTCCATTAAGATTTGCTTTATATAGTTGGGTGCTCCCATGTTTGGTGCATACATTTTTAAGAGTGTTACCTCTTCTTCTTGAATTTTTCCCCTAACCAGTATATAGTGGCCTTCTTTATTTCGCTTGATCATTGTTGGTTTGAAGTTGAGCCTGTCTGAGAATAGGATTCCTACCCCTGCTTTTTTCCGAGGTGCTGGGGTGTGTAGTATTGTGTTCTGTCTTTTGACTTTCAGCCTTTGAATGTCTTTATGAGTTACATGCGTTTCTTGTATACAGCATAGTGTTGGATTTGTTTCCTAAACCACTGTGTCCGTCCATTTCTCTTAATTGGTAAATTGAGTCCATTTACATTGATGGTTAGAATTGAGATGTTTTGACTTACGGTTGCCATGTTATTTACCTGTTATCCTTTACTCCTTTTTCTCCTGTGTTTAATTGCTTACCCTATTTCGTTGGTTGCTTCTGTTGTCATTCGTGGAGTTCTGATCATTTTGGTCCCTCTCTAGAACATCTTTCAGTAGCCTGTGTAAGATTGGCTTTGTCATTGTGAAATTCAATAGATGTTCTTTGTCATGGAAGTATTTCACTTCTCCATCAATCTTGAAAGGGAGTTTTGCAGGGTATTGTAGTCTTGGCTTGAATTTTTGTTTTCATAGAGGACCTGAATTACTCTGCTCCATGCTCTTCTTGCCTGCATGGTTTTTGAAGAGAAGTCGGCTGTAATTCTGATGGGTTTTCCTTTGAATGTGATCTGCTTCTTTTCTCTAGTGGCTTTCAGTA
>NW_004524857.1:2067094-2071471 GCF_000260255.1 Octodon degus
CTTTTCTCTAGTGGCTTTCAGTAGATTATTCTTGTGCTGAATTTCTTGGATTTTGATTATTATGTATTTGAGTGTGTTTTTAATTGTTTTGAGGTTACCTCGCATTCTGTATGCTTCGGTTACTTGAATGTCAGTTTGTTTCCTCATATTTGGGAAGTTTTCTGCTATTACTTCTGCCCATACATTTTTAATGTCATTTGTATTGTCTCTTTCTTTCACATCGATGCCTATTAGTCTCACATTGTTCATCTTGGCATCATCTTGAAGGTGATGGATTATTTTTTACTGCATGCTAGTTGCTTTTTAAGAGAGCCTTTCTTACCTTTTCAGTAGCTGTGCCAGCATCTTCAAGATGTGAAACTCTGTCTTCACTTTCACTTATATGGTTTTGCAAGCTTGTGATTGATATTTTAATTTCCTCTATATCTCTTTGACACTGCTTCATGTGATCCGCTTCTTTCCTGTGTTGCTCATTCAAGGAATCCTTTAGTTTTCTAATCTCCTCCATGTTTTTTTTATCAATGTCTTATTTAGAAGCAGTTATAAATTCTTTTATTGCAGTGTTTTTTTTCAGATTGTGTGTCCTTCCTATGCTTCTGTGTTTGATTCTTTACTTCAGATGCCATGAATTCTGAGAATTCTTTTTTTGATTTCAGGAAATAATTCTGCTCTGAGTTCCTCTATAACTTTCTTTTGTTGCTTATTTACTATCGATACTTTTAATTCATACTTTTGAGCTGAGATAGTAGAAAAGAATTCTGCTTTGAGTTCCTCTATGTATTTCTGCTGTTTCTTATTTACTATCAGTGCTATTAAGCTGATAGTAAATAATTCATACACTGAGCTGAGCTAGTGTCCTCTTCAGTTTTTCTGGGTGGGCATTGGGCTTCTTCCATACGTTTTTGCATTTGATTCTTTAGTGCAGATGTTATTAATCCAGAGATTTCTTTTTTTATTTCCAATCTGAGTTCCTCTATACCTTTCTGCTGTTGTTTCTTTATTTCAGAAGTCATTGATTCATTGCTTTCAGCTGTGTGATTCCCAATTTGTTCTGTGTTAGTGTCCTCTGCACTTGTTATGGGTGGGCTTGGGTTTGGAGATGAATTTTGCTTCTTCTCATTGTTATTTTGTGTAGCAGTGTCTTCTGATCTTTGTTGTAGATCTTTGTTGCAATTATAGCCTTAGCACCTACTGAAGTTCAGATGCAGATCTACATAGTTTGGATTTATCCAGCTGTGCCTGGCTTTGGTCTGGCTTCTGTGCTCAGCTCCTTCCTGCTTCTGCCCTTGTAGATGAACCTATTGTGCCCCTCTGGCAAGATGCTCTGCTCCTGGACTAGCTGTGTGTTTCTGTCCACTACCATCTCTGCAGGGATTGCAGCTGAAGAGTTTCACCCCAAGCCTGTATGCCAGGCCTGAGCTGAGTCTGGAGGGAACAAGGTGGAGTACAGGGGTGAGGCAGCTCTCCCACACACTCAGTGGGTCTGGACTCGGACTGGATCTGGGGCTTCCCAGAATGCAAAAGAAATTCCCACTGTGTTGGCAGGGTTTGAGGGGGGTACTACAGAGTGATGGGGGCATCCCAAGAGGGTGAAAATGTGTGTCACACTTGCTGCCCCTGGGCTGGGACCAGTAGGTCATGCCAGCACAGGGTAGCAGGAAACTCTCCCACACACTCACAGGGCCTGGACTAGGACTGGGTCTGGGGCTTCCTGGAATGCGGCAGAGATTCCTACTGGTCAGGCTGGGTAGGGGAAATGGTGAGGAGTGGTGAGGGGCGTCCGAAGGGGGTGGAAGTGGGTCTCACCCTCGCTGTCCCTTGCCTGGGACAAGTATATCCTGCTGGTGCAGGGTGGCCAGAAGCTCTCCCACATACTCACCAGGCCTGGTATAGTACTGGATCTGGGGGTTCTCAAATGTGGAAGAAATTCCTACTGTGCAGGCGGTGTAGGGAAGGTGCTGTGGAGTGGTGGGGGGTCTCCCAAGGGGGTGGAAGTGGGTCTCACCCACGCTTCACTTGAACTGGACCCAGGAGGCCCCACAGGCACAGGGTAGCCGGAAGCTCTCCCACACACTCACCGGGCCTCGGCTAGGACTGGATCTAGGAGTTCTAGCAATGCAGCAGAAATTCCTACTCGGGCTTCGGGGTGGGGAAATGCTGTGGACAGGTGTGTGGTGTCCCAAAGGATGAATGAGGGTCTCACCCACGCTGTGCCTGAGCTGGTACGAGTAAGTCCCACAGGTGCTGGATGGCCGGAAGCTCTCCCACACACTCACCAGGCCTTGGCTAGGTCTGGGTTGCGAAGAGTTTTATTGAAGCTGAGGGAAATCATACCTTCAAAGACCAACAACTTAAAACACCTTAAAAACAGCCAGAGAAAATGAAAAATGTCTCCAACAACTGCTAAATGATGCTAGGAATACTAACATTATAATAAAAGGGACAAGTGAAAAGTCAGAGGACAACATGAGTGGCATTAATAACTTGATCACAGAAAAAATGGCAGAAAGATTCCTAAATTTAGGAAAAGAAGTAAACATACAGATAGCAGGCATATAGAACATTAAGCAGCCATGAACAAAAGAGAACCTCTTCATACCATTCTGTACTCAAAGTTCCAGAAATCCATCATAGAGACAACAAATTTGAAAGCTTTTAGAGAAAGGCAACATATCACATATACTTATTAGAATCAGAACACACTTCTCCACACAAACCTTAAAGGAGAATAGAGATTGAAATGAAATGTTTTCAACCCCAAAGATAGAAATTTTCAACCTAACTTATGTATCTCACTAACACTGCTTTAAAATTAATAGAGAAGTAAGGTCTTTCCACCATAAGGGGCACCTCAGGAAATTCATAACCACCAAATTAACATCACAAAACCTTCTCAGGGATATCCTGGAAAGAGACAAAAAAGAAGTAATATCAATAAGTCAAAAAGAACAAATATGCCTGGGGGGATGAGCAGCTAAAAAATAGGAAAAGAAATGAAGAAATCAGCAGCAGGAAAGTAATGGAACAGCAGGAATGAGTCAGTACCTTTCAATAAAACTCTCACCATCAAAGGTCTCAATTTCCACATCAAAAGGCTCAGATTGGCAGAACGGACCAAGGAAAAAACCCCAGTTATCTGTGATATAAAAGAAACACATTTTTAAGAATGTATTTGTTTGTTACACGGTCTCACTATGCAGCTCAGACTTGAGATAATCCTCCTGCTTTCAGCCTCCCCAGCATTGGGATTACAGGTATGTGCCACTATGCCTGGACTCTGCCCCACTCAGCACCCCCTGGTGGCAGGACTGCAGTGGCATGTGGTGCCAAGGATTGAACAAGGGTCCCTGTGCTTGACTAGGCATACCTGAACAGGCAATTTAGTCCACTGAGCTGTCTTGCCAGCCCAGACACACATTTTATAAAAAAAGAAAGACTCATGGAATAAAAATCAAAGCACACAAAATGATATGCCTTACAACAGGAACTTAGAAAAACAGCAGAAGCTGCCATCCTATTTTCAGACTGATCAGAAGAGTCCAAAAGTGTCACTATATATTGGTTAAGGGTAAAATTCAATAGAGAGAGTTAACAACCATAAGCAAAAATGGACTAAATATACAATTATCTGCCTTGTGCGTATCTTCCTAAAAAAACCCTAAGGACATAACAGTACAGTGATGTATGCATATCCATGTTTATAGCAGCACAATTTGTACGAGCTAGATCTTTGAAATAGCTTATAAGTTTATCAATGGATGAATGAATAAAGAATATGTGGAGTATCTGTAAATAAGTATATTAGGAAAAGTTGTAGGAAAATGTACACACCATGACATAATATTAAGAGAGATAACTCAGAAAAAATAGCTTAAATACTACATGATTTCTTTTATATGAAAAACTAGCTATGCCCTCTTTCTATAACAAAAGACAGACAATGGGGAAAATGAGAGAAAAATGCTACTAAAATCCATCATGGAGAGTGTCTAAAATTATACCTTAACTTAGTGCAATTGTTTGATGAGCTTTATACGTTCTTTGGCCTATTAGTCTGGTGTTTATACTATATTTTATAATTAACTTTATGTAATCTTATGAACAAATGTATATATTGGAAAAATACAAGGGGAGGGGAGGAAAGAGGATAGATTCCCCAGAGTAAAATAATCCTTATGTGCTTCAAATGCATCATAATTCCAAACAAAAAAGAAAGACTTTAAATATTATTGTCTATTACAAAAAGGATTTTTGAAATAATGAATATAAAACCTTCCGCAGTGAGATAGTGAGGTTAAGCTTGATAGCCTAAATCGTTTGATAATAACAATAAGCTTGTCTTCTGGATGGTTAACAACCTAAGTTTGCAGACCAAAA
>NW_004524857.1:2079049-2091971 GCF_000260255.1 Octodon degus
TGGGTTCGGAGGTTGCATTTTGTTTCTTTTCATCATTTTGTGTAGCACTGTCTTCTGACCTTTGTTGTAGATCTTTGTTGTAGTTATAACTTTCTCTCCTACTGAAGTTTAGGTGCAGCTCTACAAATTTGAATTTATGCAGCTGTGACTGGCTTGTGTGTGGCTGCTGTGCTCAGCTCCTTCCCTCTGCTGCCCTTGAGGGTGAACCTATTGTGCTCCTGTGGCAAGATGTTTTGCTCCTGGACTAGCTGGGTGGATCTATCCTCTACACTCTCTGCAGGGATTGCAGCTGCAGGGTTACACCCCAGGCATGTATGCCAGGCCTGAGCTGTGCCTGGAGGTGAATGGTGGAGTAGGGGGGACAGGAAGCTCTCCCACACACTCACTGTGTCTGGGCTAGGACTGGTTTTGGGGTTTCCCTGAATGTGGCAGAAATTCGTACTTGGTGGGAGGAGTGGGAGAGGTACTGCGGAGTGGTGTTGGGAGTCCCAAGGGGGTGAGAGTTTGTGTTGCCTATGCTGAGCCTGGGTTGGGACCGGTATTTGGTCCCGCTGGTGCAGGGCAGCAGGAAGGTCTCCCACACACTCACTGTACCTGGGCCAGGACTGGGTCTGGGGGTTCCTGGAATGAGGCAGAAATTCCTACTCGGAGGGCGCGTTTGGAGAGGTGCTGCGGAGTGGTGGGAGGAGTCCCAAGGGGATGGGAGAGGGTCTTTCCCATGCTGCCTCTGGGCTGGGACAGGTATTTGGTCCTGCAGGCGCAGAGTAGCAGGAAGCTCTCCCACACACTCACCGGATCTGGGCTAGGACTGGGTCTGTGGGTTCCTGGAACACGGCAGAAATTCCTATTCGGTGGGCTGATTGGGAGGTGCTGCAGAGTCTGTGTGAGCATATTTCTTACAAAGAGAAATCATGCATAGAACATGGGAACCCAAGTGGCATCAGGTTATGGCTCAATATTGTGGATCAATCAACAACGTGCCATTTCCTGTCCCTTATTTGAATCTGGTATTAGTTGTGGAACAAACCAGAAGATGGTGTTTTCAGTCCTTCATTTGTATGTAGGCATAACCAATGAAAGACATCATTTCTGAGCCTTTATTTACATCCTACCAGAAGCCAAGTATTTCAGTAGAGCAATTTAAATCTGACATAAGGTCAAATTAGTTTTTTTTTTTTTTTTTTTCGGAACCGGGGTTTGAACTCAGGCCCTTGCGCTTGCCAGGGAAGTGCTTATTCCACTGAGCCATCTCCTTGGCCCCCAAATTAGTTTTTGACAGTACAATTATCCCAGTTAGTTATTTCTTTAAGAGAGAAGGCAAATTGGGAATTTTGGATAAAAAAGTTCCCTTTTCCTTTATTCTTCAGGTCCTCTGAGACTTTTCAGAAGCCTGTTTAAAAATTGTAGAGTGTTTTACCTTCAATAACTATATGATACCTTTTCCATGCATCTTCTCTGATTCTTTACTTAGAACATCATGGACCTGAAGGAAGCCTCATGAAATCCAGCATCCAGCAGTGAGATAATACTTAAACATCCTCAGGGAAAAAACAGATGCACACAGCATTTAATAGTGGTCACCAATGTCAAGAATGCTAAAATAAAAATGGAATAATCCATAATAAGTCTTATGTGTCTTTCACCTTCAATATAAATGTTTTAAGAATAATAGACAGTATCATTTGGAAGGAGAGGATGTAGCTCAGAGGCAGAGAGTTTTCTTAGCATGAGTGAGACCCCGGGCTCTAGCCCCAGCACCACAACCATCATCACCAGCAACATCACTATAACAACAGCAGCAGCAGCAGCAGCAGCAGCAGCAGCAGCAGCAGCAGCAGCAGCAGCAACAACAACAACACAAAACAAGCTAATGTTTGTGAGTGCCTATTTCATGCCAAACAATATACTGCATTTTTTTTTTTTACATTTTTCTCTTTAATCTTTATAGTGGCTATCATGTTGTTGAAGTGACCAACTCTACCTCAGGCTTTTGTATATGATGAGGAAAGAATTACTAAGTGTACACTCAGTAGAAACTACATTTATTAAAGTTCATAAGAAATTTTCCTCAGAACAAATGTGTGGCAATAAAAGATATAGCACAGAATGGAAAAGCTGTGGGGGTAACAGAAAAGCACTCCACACAGCAGCAGAAGTAGCAACAGTAACAGAACAAAAAAGTATGGTAAATCATGAGATAAATCTGGAGGTCAAAGGTTAGACAATTTCATTTAGGCCTTCCCCTGGATCTCTAGCTGTGATTGACAGAAATGATTGATATGGGCTTGCAACATTCATGATTGCCCAAAAATTCAATCTGTTCTTAATTATACTTATGACCTAATATACATTTATGAATGGAAAATGATGGCACAGAGTCAAGTTGACCAGGCTGGCAGATTTAATATGCATGTGCTCTCACATGGACCACAGAGATCTGTGTTTTTGTTATCTTTTTCCTACCCCTGATAGGGCAATGGAAGCATGGATAACTGTAGGATCCTGTTTATAATTCTTTTTTAATGTATTTAGTACAAGATCTAACTATGCAGCTTGGATTCATAGTAAGCCTCCTGTTTTCACCCTCCAGTGCTGGGATTACAAGGGTGTGTCACCACTCCTGGTCTTGGTGGCCAGCTCAGTGCACCCAGGGGTGGGGCTGGCATGGCATACTGTGCTGGGGAATTAAGCCCCAGATCCTGCGTTTGTTTGTCTAAGCAGGGGCTTGGTCTGGTGAACTTTATCACAAGTCCTCCTGTTTAGAATTAAATGGAGAGAAGGGAGAGACTCCCTCAGCTCCATTGTTTCTAGCTGTATTAATGTGATTCAGTTATTATCTTTGTTTTAACCTGATAAGAAAACTGAACTGACATAAATCAAGAGTATGATTCATCAAGAAGATACAAGCTAGTATCTAAGCTAATACAAGCTAATATGCTCATAATATAGTAGGAGATCATTTAATATTTCTTCTATGTAAAGTGGCTAAATTTATAATAAGCTTTCAAAAAAACACACCTTCATAATTATAGTGGGAGATTTTAATAACTTCTCACAAAATTTTGTCAAACAAAAAGAAACAGAGCCTGGTAAAGAAAAAAGAACCTTGTACTAAATAAGACTATGTACTCTTTGAGACAATTAATATTTATAAATATTAAACAATGAATTTCAAATTATTTAAGTTATTCAGAGCACATTTCATAACTCCATTCCATTCCACTAGAACTTTTAAAACAAAGTTGGGCCTTGTGACAATGCTATCCCAGCACTCAGGAGTGTAGGAGGATCACTATGAGTTTGAGGCCAGCCTGTCCTGTATAGAGAAGTAAAGGCCAGCCTGAGCTACACAGGGAGACCCCATCTCAAATTTTTTTATAACCAAAATATTACTAGAAAATATTCACAAATTTGAAAATCAAGTAATGTGCTTCTAAATAACAAATGGGTCAGTGAATAAATCAGAATAAAAACAAATATATTTTACTGACTCTTAAGAAAGAATTATGTATAAAGCTTGTAAGATAGAGCTAAAGCAATGCTGTTAATCGATGGTGTTTAACAAGCGGATTCATTCTACATTCTTTGTATTTTATGTATTTATGTATTTATTTATATTTATTTATTTTTTGCTCCGAATGTCTTCAGGGCAGGTTTGGCTGGCTTGAGTTGTGGGGATCGAACACAGCAAGCTGAGCCTGACTGCTTTGTTGAAGCAGTCACTTAAAGAACTGAACTAAGGGGCAGGCCCTCAATTCTTTGTATTTTAAACAAAGAATTTTACAAGAGTTTCATAAGAGGTAAGAGCGGCGCTCATTTATTAAGGGAGGAAAATATATGTGTTCTACAGAACAAGAACAGACTGGGGAACAGACTTACAGCAGCCCAAATAATAAGGGAAAGGGGCCTGTTGCTTCTTAAATTCCTATTTTGGCTTCTGCCTCTTGCACATATGACACTGGGACAGTGGTCATAGCAAAAATGCACTTGGCTTCACCCCAGATTTAAACTTCCCTATGGACAGGCCTGCTCAGCTTCTCACTAGATGTAAGTGAAGAATTGTAAAGAGCACTTTTCCAACTGATTCTTCAAGTCATACCATATTCAAATAGAGGAATGAAAATACTACTTTCTGAATGATTTTTTGCACAGCACTCAGGAAGCAGTAATTTTGGGTCTTGTGTTCTGTGCATGTCTTTACAGCTTTTATGATTTGGACCCTTTTTGTCAAGTTGTTTGTCTAGTTCGCTCCAACCTTAACCCCCACCTCAATTCTATGTTGGCAAATGAATATATTAGGTAACAAGCAGAAATAAAATGAGTTATACAATTGTCCTTAAAAATTTGAAGAAGCATAATCAAGAAAAAAATAGAAAAAAATGTAAAAAATTCTAAAACCCTAAGGCTTGTGAGGACAAAAAGGAAAAATCAACCACATCTTTATATTTCACCAACTCTTACATAATAATTTATATTTTAGGTCCTGTTTGAAGCAAGATAGAAGAAACAAAAATAAATAGAAAAGAAACAAGGAAAAAATTATAAATTCTAAATGTAAAAAAATGTAGCTTTGGGAGATAAATTCAGTTTAAAAATATCTTTCTTCTAAAGGCCAAATAAACCTGGGTAGTTCCTTCTTATTTCTAAATAAGTCTTTCCTTTGCAAAATGTACCCCCGCATGGGTGCTATAGTTGTATCACTCATGGTGACTATTACTTATGAATGGATTATAATTCTCTTCAGAGAGGATGGACCATGAACTTTCATTGCATTTTCCCCATAATTATATGCAGCTCAAGGCAATAAGTGAGCCTTTTTCTTTGAGGATTTGCACTGTATTTTTTTTTTTTTTTGAGAGTGTATTTGAAAAATTCTGCCTAATAAAACCTCTTTGCTCCTCACCAATGTATCCTGAAAATTCTTTTCCTGTGGTGGAAGTAAGTGAAAAAACCTGCAACTTGTTCTGTAGGTGGAGTGAGTCATGAGTCCCTAACTGCTTTTGGGACCACCTTGGGCCCTGTCTACCAACAGTATTTACAATACAGTAGCATGTATATTAACTCATTGATTACTACTTTGTTTTCTCCAAAAATAAGACCTTGCTAGAATTGAATCAACCTTGAACACTAGAGATCAAAAATTCTGGCCCTCATCAGCCTATCTACTTTATATAGTAGCCACTAAGAAAGAGAATAATGATGGCAGAGGTAATGGTTGTGTCAACATGAGAAACGTAGCAGTTCCAACTGAGTGATCCAGCAGGTGGCCAGTAAGCACCTCACTTTGTAAACATCCTTATCCTGTGCAAGAAAATAGCATAGAGATGGTGTGAGTGCTTACGCTTGCCCTGGGAATGGGGACCTGTTTATAATAGAAGGGAGGAAGAGAGGCTTGCTCTTATCCCTTTTGCTCTTGCTGTTTTTGCTATCCTCTTTCACCTTGGACTGTTGCCCTTGTGCCATGCCACTGGAACCTCCACAAATTGTGAGCTAAGTAAACCTTTCTTCCCATAATTTTGAGTGTTGGGTATTTTTTCTCAGCAATAAGAGAAAAATAACCAAGAGAGAAAGCCAAAAATGGGCTGACTGGAGCAGACATTTTTTGATCTCTAGCTTTCAAGGCTGATTAATTTCCAGCTAGATCTTATTTTTTGGTAAAGAGATCGTACAGTTAGCATATGCTTTACATATGCTTATTTCCATTGTGGATTGTTGTAGTCAGTATTGGCAAGAGAAACGTTTAAGGCAGGATGCAAGATTGGCTGACAATATCTACCTACAGAGTCAAATGTGGAAGAGTGAAGGAGATCTGTATGCATGCTACAGATCTGAATAGTCCAGCTGCAGGCCAAGGCATATAGCAATGTTCCATGAAGGTCCACATAGGAGGCCAGGCAATCTGTGATGAAAGACTGAAGGGTCTGTGCTGAAAAGCCTATTGGCCAGTGCTTGAGTCTAGAGAATCTGGGCTGGCAGCCAAAATACTGGTGTTGGAAGCTGAAGAATCTGTGCCAAAATCTAGGAGATGACATTCAAGACAATGGTAAAGAGCAGAGTTTTTCCCAAGAGAATAGCAGCCATCCTTGGAAAATGTGAACACTAGAGCTCAAGCAAAGGGAATTACTGGAGAGTCTCCAAAGAAAAGCATCCAGAATGAAGCTCTTCCAAGTGAGATCATCTGAGACACTTTCATCCTATTCTCTTTTTATACTGTTCTGACAACAGTCCTCCTTATATGAATCTCCCATGCCCAGAACCATGAGGACTCAGTTCAACTGGGCATTCCACTCAAGTTGACAATCAGTCAGTTAACCAACACAACCCACACCTTGGTAACCAGATACATTTCTTTAAACCACAGTCTCCAAGATCAGATTTATAAAGAACAGACATGCCTTGATATATTCAGATTTACATTAATATAACAATTGTATGCATTTAGTTCTTTTTGCATTCATACCTACACCAAAGTAAATATTCAAGGTGTTCTCTGTGGAGGACCACCTCCTGGAAAGAGGAGTAACTCTCTCCATTTTGGCTGAGCCTAATCCTATTTCCTTGTACTGATATAAACAGAGATGTTTAGGACTTTTTCTTATCCCTTCATTTGACTTTAAGCAATTCACATTTGTTCAGCCAACGACCTGGTGGTAGTCTTTGAAGATGGCAAGTGTGTTTCCTTGGAACCCCCATCTTTTGCTTCCTTGTGTAACCTGGGAAGAGAGGGGATGAAGAGCCAGTGTTTCATGCTTTTGGCTAGGATTGAGCCTCAAGACAGAGGCTATGACTTCCTGGTATTAAAAAGATTACACATCAGAGCTTAAGTATCCACTCCAAAATACTACATACTATCTAAATTGTGTGATGCAGATTACTCTTTCTGTATATCCTCCTCTCTGAATATTGCTAGGTGAATTCAGGCCTCCTACCTAGCCCAGCTCACTGTTCTCACTTACTTTCTGCCAAGCTCTGAGTCACTCATCCTTAAGCCACTCCCTTCCCCACAAGTGAATAAAATCTCAGTTTAGTCCCGAGTACAGGTCTTTGTTCTGGATAGCTAACATTGTGGCTGGACTCAGGACTCCCTTGACTCCCTACCAGATTGGATATATTATTGTGCCTTTATTTATGCTGTGGGCCGCACTAGAAGAGGTAGATTGGAACTAACTTGCCAGACTTCCAATAACTTTTCCATGGGTTATAAATATAAAATTTCTGGGCATGATCAGGTTCTGGAAGAGCTCATTGCAGTTCTCAAAATTCAGAATTAAAATAACAGTGCCTTGAGTAGCTGATTACAATAGATGTTTAAAAACTACAAATGTACATACTTCACAGAACCTTACTTCTGTCACTTTCACTTTATTCCAACATCTTAAAAATACATTTAATACTAAACAATGATTAAAATACCAACAAACAAAGAAAAAATCAAACCCACAAGTAAAAAGTTTAGTAATTAGTTTACAAAGTGCAACATATGTATACAAAGCATCCACATTAAAAATATGACTTCTCAAGTTTTAAAACTCTCAGTTTCCATTTATATGTATTGTTTAAAATTTAATCATATTGTATAAAATAAGAAACAGGTGTAATAAAGCCTAGGCCACTCTTAGGTTTAACAATAATTAAAGGCCAATATCTGCTAACATTATGGAACATTAAAATCATATTAAGAGAGTTTTTGAAATTACAATCCTCTCTGTCATAGTTTGTCAAAGGGATTTATCTTGTATTTAGAACTACCTCCCTTTCTTCTGCATTCCCTTGTCCTTCAGCAAGTACTACAGCAGTCTTTGATTCTTTTCCCTTGTACAGTGAACTTTACCTTTATTCCTGAAGTTTCTGGACCATTAGTCATTTTTCCTGGATTGTTATTTAATTTCCCATTAAATTTAGTTGCAGGGAATGGTAATAGTAGAAGGTGCCCAAGGGTCTCTTACTCTCCAAGTACATTCCTCCTTTCCTCCATTCTGGAACAGTTGTCCTATTTCCCCTTAATATTCTGGGTCAGTGTTGCCTGCCAACACTATAACTTCCTTTTTAGCTTGTTCCTTCAAAGATAAGGAAACCAAAATGGCCAGGGGGAGGTATAGGCTTCCAATCTAATGGCATCATTCTTGCCATTCCTGGTACAAGCCTTTCCTGCTCAGGAACTAAGACTTCTAAGCCAATAGAGCATAAAGTCACTGAAAAAAGAAACAAAACTTTTCCAGTGGATCACCACCTTATGTGACAGGAACCCAGAAAAAAGCAGGAGTTCCTCTTCTATTGGCAGAAGAAGTCGATTTCAAGCCAAAGCTGATTAAGAGAGACAAAAAAGTCACTACATTCTTGTAAATGGAAAAACCAAAGATAAAGAGATAACAATCAAATATGTATGCACCAAATATCAGTGCACCAAACTACTTAAAACAAATGTTAATGGACTTGAAAAATAAAATATGCACTAATATAATTTTAATGAGTGACCTCAATAACCCTCTGTAACAAATGAACAGATCAACTAGATAAACATCAACACTGAAATATTAGAACTGAATCAAATTTAGGAACAAATGGACTTAGAACATGTCTACAGTGTTCCACCCCAAATCAAAATACACATTCTTCTCCATTACACATGGGATGGCCTCCAGAATAGACCATCTATTAACTCATACCATATCCTTAAGTAAGTGCAAAGGAATTGAGACAATCCTGTACATATTATCAGATCACATTGCAATGAAACTGAAAATCAGTGGCAAAAGATACCACAAGAAATTCATAAAAAAAGGAAATTGCAAATCTCCTGAGCAAACAATGGTTCAGAGATTATATTAAATAAGAACTTAGTCAGTTTATTCAGTTAAATGATAATGGCACTACAACATACCCAAAATTATAGGACATTATTGCAGTTCTATGAAGGGAGTTTGTAGCAGTGAACATCCAAATCCAGAAAATAGAGAAAGCTTAAATATACAACTTAAAATTGCATTTCCAGGTTCTAGAGAAAGAAGAGCAAGTCAATCCACAGATTGTATGTAGAAAAGATTATAAAGATCTCAACAGCACTAGTACAATGGAGACTAAGGAAGCCATATAAAGAATCAATGAATCAAAGAATTGGTTACTTGAAAAATTAATTGAAATTAACAGACTTTAGCCAAAAATATCAAAAAAGAAAAGTCCAAGCAATTAGGAATGAAGTGGTAAAATCATAACAGATCTTGAAGAAACACAGAATAACATCTACATGTATTTCAAGAATCTGCATTCTAATAAGAGGGAAAATGCAGAAGAAATTCAAAGATTCCTAGATACAGATGGACTAACAAAGTTGAATCAAGAAGATATAAAAATTATAAATAAACCAATATGAAATAAAAAATGTAATTAAAAATCCTCTAATAAAAATATCCCAGGCCATGACAGAATTATTGCAGAATTCTACAAGAAATTTAGAGAAGACCTAATGCCACTACTTCTCAAGCTCTTTAATGAAATTGAAAAAGAAGTAATTCTCCCAAATACATTTTTGGTAACAATCATTTTCCAATACCAAAATCAGAGAAAGACAGCTACAAAAGAGAAGTACAAGCCAATTTCCTTAATGAACATAGATGCACAAATCCTCAATAAAAAACTGGCAAACAATATACAGCAGATCATCAAGATTATATACCATCATGAAGTCAGATTCATCCCAGGGATGCAGGGATGGTTGAACATATGCAGATCAATAAATGGAATACACCATATTAACAGAGACAAGGAAAAAAAATGATCATCTCAACAGATTCTGAAAAGGGCCAGGGGGATAGCTCAGTAGAATAAGTGCTTTCCTGGCAAGCACAAGGTCCTGAGTTCAATTCCAGGTACTGCAAAAAAAAAAAAAAAATTCTGAAAAATATTTGACAAGGTCCAACATCTATTCATGATAAAAAGCCTAACAGAAAAAAAAACAAACAGCAGATGGTCTTTTTCTCAATTTGCTAAAAACCATTTATGACAAGCCAACAAGAAATATCATTTAAATAGCAAAAAATTGAAAGCTTTTACTCTAAATTCAGGAACAAGACAATGATGTTAACTATCACCACTCTTGTTCAATATAGTTCTGGCAACATTAGCCAGAACAATTACACAAGAGAAAGAAACAAAAGGAATAAGGACAGGAGTGGCAGAAATTGAATTATCATTATTTGCAGATGATATGATATTCTTTATAGAAGACTCCCAGAACTCCCCCAAAATAGTGCTAGACTTAATAAACAAATTCAGAAGTGTAGCTGGATACAAGTCAACACTTAAAAATCCATAGCCATCCTGTATACACATAACAAAGTTACTGAGAGAGAAATCACGGAAATAATATCTATTATAATAGTATCAAAAAATGAAACAACTAGGCATAAATATAATGGAGTACAAGAAAACCTCTATGAAAAAATATACGCTGGAAAAGGTGATTAAGGTGAGTATCAGAAAATGGAATATGTCCCTTGTTATTGAGTAGGAAGAACTAATATAGTGAAAATGGTCATACCGCCAAAATTTTTATACAAATTTAATACAGTCCTAACTAAAATTCCAACAGTGTATCTGAAATAGAAAAATCAATCCTAAAATTCGTTTGAAACAAGAAGAGACCTAGAAGAGCAAAGTCAATTCTAGACAACAAACGTAAAGCAAGGGATATCAAAATACCAAATTTGAATTTTTACTACAAAGCTACTATGGTGAAAAACAGCATGATAACGTCAAGAAAACAGACAGAAAGATCAACAGAATAGATGAGAAGATACAAAACCACCTTCCTCTAAACATACTTTGCCAGCTTTACTTTGACAAAAGTGGCAAACATCTTCACTGAGTTCTAGATTTATTTTGATATTTTTCTTTTTAAATTTTATTTTATTTTTTAAAGAGAGTGCAGAATAGTATTGAAACAGAAAAATTACAAGTGAATTCTTTACCTACCCCTATGTCTTCAAGATTTCTACTTACAATTTTCTCCAGAAGACTTAGTGTTTCTGTTTTACTATTTAAATTTTTGATTTACTTTGACTTTTGTTTTGTTCATGGTGATAGGCATGGGTCTAATTTTAGCCTTTTACATGTAAAAATCCAGTTTTCCCATACTATCTTTCTTCCAATGAATATGTTTGGCCCCTTTATCAGACATATGGTGCCCGAGTGTGTTTGAAGTTGTGTCTGCAACTTCTAATCTGTTCCATTGATCTTTAGGTATGTCTCTATGCCAGTACCATGCTGATTTTATCATAGTAGCTTTATAGTATAGTTTCAGGTCAGGAGTTGCAATGCCTCCTGCTTTTCCTTTGTTTTACAAGATTATTTTTGATATTCTGATTTTTTTCTGGGTCCAAATGAATTTGAATAAAGTTTTCTTATACTCTGGTTTCTCTTCAGATCGTATAAATCTTTCCCCTTGGCTGAATAAAGTTTTCTTTTTTCTGTAATGCATACTATTGGTATTTTAAAATTTTATTCACTTAAATGAGAGAAAAGATGAAATAGAAATGATACAGTTTTAAAACAGGTTAGTAGGACAGTTATAATAATTACTACATTACATATTGTTGTCTTCATAGTGTTATTCACAGGATAAGATGCAGACATGACATCTTGTCTAAACATTATTTTTATTTTTATTAATTTTATTGAGAAACAAATAGCAATGAGACAGTTTCAAAACCGATTAGTAGGACAGTTTCAATAATTAATACATTGCATATTCTTGTCTTCATAGTGATTATTCATAGTACAAGATGCATACTTGATATCGTGTCCATACACTATTAGTACAAATCTTTCTTCTCATTGAATTAAGAGAAAGTAGTTGTATATCTATCCTATTTTGAATATACAGATACAAAATGGTCTTTCATTTTTAGACCCTTTTTTATTTATTTTTTTCAGAGAGGGGAACTCCTTTGCCATTTAAGTGTTGTAGGTGGGTGAATTCAGAAAAATAATATAGTCCTTATTTCTAGATAAGAAGAACCAACACTGAAAATGGCCAAACTCACAAAATTGTTATACAGATTCAATGCAATCCAAATTAAAATACCAAGTTACTCTCTGTGAAAGCCTGATAGAATTTTTTCTCTCTAGGTGACTTTCCTTAAGCATGCTATACATCATCAACCACTTTTCTCTGTGGCCCTATGATCTCCTTGTCAAATTTGGAATATCACTTAGTTATAGGATGTCACAGCAGAGGACTCAGGACATCAGAGAACCTCTACTGTGACATCCTGTAACTGATGCCCTGAGTGAGCCTGGCATGGCATGTGGTACCATGAATCAAACCCCATTCTCTGTGCTTGCCTAAGCAGGTGCTTAGTCTGCTGAGCTATCTCACCAGCCCTATGCTGCTTAATTTGTTTATGATTTCTAGGAGTGTCTTGGTGGTGTTTTTAATTTTACCAAGCAGAGTATCATGTTATCTGCAAATCAATATATTTAATTGATTCCTTTCCTATTTTTATTCATATTATTTCTCTCACTTATCTAATGCCTCTGGATAATGTTTCTGGAATTATATTGAATAAGAGTAGTAGTGGAGATCCTTGTTTTTGTGTGCTTTTAGAGTAAAAGGCTTTTAGTTTTTTCTGTTTAGAATTATATTAGCTGTTGATTTATCATAGATGGTTTTTATCAGTTTGTGGTACAGGCCAATTTTTCTAATTTTCTGTAGTGCTTGTATCATGAATGAGTGTTGGACTTTTTCAAAAGAATTTTCTGCCTTTATTGAGATCTTGTGATTTTTGTTTTTGTCTTTGTTGATGTGGTGTATTACATCTATCGATTTGCATGTGTTGAACCATACTTACATCCCTAGGTTGAACGCTACTTGCTAATGATTTGCTGCATTCTGTTTGCTAGTATTTTATTGAGGATTTTTTTT
>NW_004524857.1:2092101-2094542 GCF_000260255.1 Octodon degus
GGCTTTTCTTTGTTGGTAAGTTTTTCATTACATTTTCAATTTTCTTGGCTGATATTGGGTTATTCAGAGTTTTGTATCTTATTGATTCAGTTTTGGTAATTTGTACCTATCTAAGAATCCGTCCCTTTGTTCTGTGTTTTCAATTCTGTGACAGTAAATATTTTCAAAGTAGCTGTTTATGATCATCTGCATGTCTATAGGATTTGTAGTTGTTTCACCCTTTGGTTCCATCTTATTTGAATTTGAATTTTTTTCTTTCCTTGCTTTGATGAAGTGGACTAGGGGTTTATCAATTTTATTTAATCTTTCAAAGAAAGATTACCCTTTAATTCATTACTTTCTTATATTGTTTTCTTTATATGAATTGCATTAGTTTCTGCTCTAATCTTTATAATTTTCTGCCTTGGGCTTTGGGCTTGAATTGCTGTTCTTTTGCTAGAAGCTTTTACTGAGATTACATTAGGATATTTATCTGTTCTTATTCTGTTTTTCTAATGTGTGAATTCAGTGCCATAAATTTTCCTGAGAACTCCTTTCATCACATCCCACAAATTCTGATATATTTTGTTTGAAATTTTTGATGGTGTATAGATATTTTTAAATTTCTTTTTAAATATCATGTATAATCCATTGGTTATTGAGTAGGGTGTTACTTAATTTCCATATATTTATGATTTTTTGTGGTTTATTTTGTCATTAATTTTCAGTTTTATTGCAAGTGGTCAGATAATATGCATGAGTTTGTCTCAGTTTTCTTGCATTTACTTAAGCATTGATCTATCTAAATATGTAGTTTATTTGAGAAAGTGTCCTATGTATAGATGAAAGGAATATGTATTCAGATGTTATTGACTTTGTAAATGTCAACAAATTCCATTTGTTCAAAGGTTTTGTTCAGTTCTGCAACGTGTTTGCTAATTTTTTGTCAACTTACACTTTTGAAATAAGATGGTATAATGTCACCTGTTAAGATTATGCTATTGGGTTATGGTTATTAGATTTTTCATGTCTTTTAAATTTGTCTGGTATAGTTGGGAGCTCCCATATTAGGTGCACATGTATTTATGATGGTTATCTTGCTTTCTTGAAGTGTTCCCCTAGGAAGTAGGTAGTGACCTTCTTTACCTCATTTGATCATTCTTGGATGGGAATTCACATTGTCTCTGAACAGAATAGTTATTCCTGTTTTTTTCTGAGCTCCTGGGACAGGTAGTATAATTTTCCATTATTTGACTTTCAGCCTATAAATTTATTTTTGAGGTAAATGTTTGTTGTATGTAGCATATTGTTGGATTTTTGTTTTTGATGCACTCCTCTAATCTCTTTCTTTTAATTAGTGAGTTGAGTCCTTTTACATCAGTTGTTATAATTGATATATATGTTTGTCATGTCATTTTCTTGCTGTTGGTTATCTTATTTTACTGTGTTTGTTTTCCCAGTTTGGTGGATTCTTTCTGTTGTTGGAGTTGTGCTCATTTTGTTCCTTTTCTAGAATATCTTTCAGTACTTTTGGTAGTGTTGATTGTTTGTCAGGAATTTCTTTAGTTGTTCTTTGTTATGGAAGTATTTTACTTCTCCATTAATTCTTTTAAATTTGATTTTATTTTGGAAAGTAAAAGCAAAGTAAGAACAAAAATCAGAAACAAAGAAACAAACAGTGCAACATACAACAGTACATATGTTACAGATTTTCAAACCAAGAATAGCTGATTAACAATGGTTGATATATTATCTGTTATACCATCAAATCTGTGTTCAGATTACCAGATGTAGTTATGTAAGATTGAACATATGTAATCATTAGATATTAGATATTACATATTACATTAGATATGTAATCATTAGATATTACCAATTGATTTCAAGAAACCTTAAATTTTTTTGTCCCTTTTTTAACCTTTTTAAAAAGTTTGTTTTAAAGAGAGTATAGTAATAATTGATATGAAATTAAAAACCATACAGGATATTAGGCATGCAAGCCTGGTGTTTGTATTACACATTGCTGTCCTTGATTTACTTGCTTTACTTTTTTACTTTTAAAAATAATTTTATTGAAAAACAAATGACAATGAGACAGCTTCAAAACTGATCAGTAGGACAGTTTCAATAATAAATACATTGTATATTGTTGTCTCAGTGGTTATTCATTATGCAAGACACAGACATGACATCTTGTCCACAAACACTATTAGAGCAAATCTTATTTATTGAATTAAGAGAATGTAGCTGTATATCTATCCTATTTTGAATATGCAGATACAAAATGGTTATTCTGTACTTGTTTTAATCACAGCTATCAGCACAGAGTTAGTCAACTTGAAAATTCTACAAAATAAGTGCTATCTTCAAAAGACTAATGATTTTCAGTATATCACCTCAGCCATCCTGTATATATACTTGCATGTTTCCCCCTACCCTTTTTCCTATCTTTTGTCTTTTTT
>NW_004524857.1:2095922-2097372 GCF_000260255.1 Octodon degus
ATTGTAATGCCTCCTGGCTTGTCTTTGTTGCCCGGGATTATCTTTGCTGTTCTAGGTCTTTTTTGGTTCCAAATAAATTTTAGGAATGTTTTCTCTATATCTCTATGGTATGTTCATGGTATTTTGAACAGGGATTCCATTAAGTCTGTACAACAATTTTAGAAGTATGGCCATTTTCACCATGTTGGTTCTTCCTATCGAGGAGCAAGGAATATCTTTCCATTTTCTGAAATCTTCTTTGATCTCTTTTTTCACAGTACTGTACTTTTTGTTGTATAGATCTTTTACTTTCTTAGATTAATTCTTAGATACTTCATTTTTTGCATGCAATTGTGAGGGGTGTTGTTTTTCTAATTTATCTTTGCATTTGTTATCTGTGTGGAGGAATGTTATTGATTTTTCAGTATTGACCATATAACCTGCTATACTAATGAATTTGTTTATTAATTCTAGGAGTTTCTCAGTGGAATACTTTTGGTGTTCAAGTAGAATCCTATGTCATTTGCAAATAATTATAGTTTAACTTCTTCTTTACCTCTTCTTATTCCTTTTATTTATCTCTTTTCTAATGGCTTTTGCTAATGTTTCCAGAACTATATTGAACATGAGTGGTGATAGTGGGCATCCTTGTCTTATACCTGATTTGAGAGTAAAATATTTCAGTTTTTCCTCATTTAGAAATACGCTGGCTATTGGATTATCATATATGGTTTCAATCAGATTGAGGTAGAGACCATCTATTCCAATTTCTGTAGGGTTTGGATCATGAATAAGTGTTGGAGTTCGTCAAAGGACTTTTCTGCATCAATTGAAATGATCATGCAGTTTTTGGTTTTGGATCTGATGATATAGTGCATTATGTTTATAGATTTGTGTAAATTGAACCATTCTTGCATCCCTTGGATGAATCCTACCTGGTCATGGTATACAATCCTCTTGATGATTTCCTGCATTCTATTTGCTAGGATTTTATTGAGGATTTTGTATTTATGTTAGTGAAGGTGATTGGTCTATTGTTATCTTTTTTTTTTGGTTGAATCTTTCCCTGGTTTTGGAATCAATATAATGCTTGCCTCCAGGAATGATTCTGGAAGTAATTGTTCCTTTTCAATTTTATTGAAGAGTTTGAGGAGTACTGGGATTATATCATCTGTAAATTTCTTTACAGATATTTACTCAAATCTTATGATTTCCTCCTATCTTTGGGCCTTAGGTTTGGTTTGCTCTTTTTCTAGAAGCTTGAGGTGCAGCGTTAGGGTATTTACTTGGTCTTGTTTGATTTTCCTAATGTGTGTGTTCCTCACTATAAATTTTGCTCTAATAACTGCTTTCATTGTATCTCATAAATTCTGAGAAGTTGTACTTGAATTTTCATTAAATTATAGATATAGTTTAATTTCTTATTTAATTTCATCCTTAGCCCTTTTTTGCTGAGGATGATTTCATTCAA
>NW_004524857.1:2098752-2100189 GCF_000260255.1 Octodon degus
GATCTTTCCTTACCTTTTCATTAGCTGCAATGGTGTCTTCATGGTCTGAAAGTCTATCTTCAATTTCATTCAAATGGTTTTGCCCACTTGTGATAGTTTTTAATTTCTTATCTATCTCTTTGAATCTGTTTCATGCATTGTATTCTCTCCTATATTTCTCATTCAAGAATTCCATCATTTTTAAATTCTACCCTTTTTAACATCAGTGTCTTCTTTAGAAATGCTTAGTGGTTATTTCACTGTAGTTATCATTAGTTTTTTTAAACCTGTGAGATTATCTCTGATCTGATTTCCTCTGTACTTGTCTGCAGTTGTTTCCTTAGTTTGGCTGCTGTCATTTCAGAGTGTGTGGCTTCCAATTTCTTCTATGGTGATGCTTCCTCTGTTTGTTTTGGGTGGAATTGGGGCCTGAGAATACATTTTTCTCCTTTTTTGAGTCATTTTCTATTTCAAAAAGAACTCTTTATTTTGATTTCTGTGATTTTTTATGAAAGTTTGATAACAGGTAGCTGTATCACTGGAGTCAGACCCTCTCTGTAAAGAGTCTGCTTTTATGGTATCTCTTCTGTCTCATGATTCTTGATTTGCCTGTGTCCTAATATTTTGCCTTCCCTACTGATTGAGAATAAGATATTGGTTTACATTTGGCACTGTCCTCTGCCCTTCAGTGTAGGGCTTTTGTGAAGTAATTACCCAAGTTCTTCCCAATAGGAATACAGAAGGGAAAACATGTGGTAAGATAGATATGGTTTTCTATTTAAAGTAGAACTATTAACATTACTAATAACAGCTAGTGAAATTTAGAAATTGACAAACTTTTGTAATTGATAGGTTTGTATGTTAGACCACAGGAGCAAACATTACAGTTGTATAACCCTGCAGATCTTAAATTGTGAATACATATTTAAATTATTTGCCCTGAGTTTTGTCTGGGCACCTTCCTTTTATGCACCTGGGTTTTTCCAGGCAGACTAGATCACCCCACTAACTTGTTGCTGCTCTGTGTCTGGAGAATGCTCTTGTAGTTCTGGATCTTGGTCTGAGGTTGGCTCGGCCCAGGTGTATGGAATGAGTTGGTTTGTGCCCAGTGGCTTCCAGTTCCATGGCTTCTTTCTGTTAGGCCCACTGAGGTGGAATTCCATTAATTTTGAAAAAGAGTTCTGTAGGATTTATCATTCTGGTTTTGCAGTTTTTCTTGTAGGATTTGAAGTGCAGTAGTTCCTTGCTTTTTTGTGGCTTGAGTTCCATGGCCTTCCTGTTTTGTGCCTTTTGAAAAAATATTAATCTAAGTTATTTATTGTGAATATATTTTGTTATTTTTAAAGACTTTGCCATACCACATAGTGTATGCATATTGTTAAAATTATGTAAGTTTATGAGTTTAGAAAATGATTGCAAACATTAGGCTTTTTTTAAAGTGCAGGAAAAGCTTTTAAG
>NW_004524857.1:2101099-2101804 GCF_000260255.1 Octodon degus
TTTTTTTTCCTGGTTGCTAGCCACAATGATGTCTTTAAGGTCTGAAAATCTATCTTCAGTTTAACTAAAATAGTTTTGTCAATTTTTAATGAAGTTTTAAATTTCCTGTATAGCTCTTTGAATGTTTCATGCATTCCATTTCTTTCCTATATTACTCATTCAAGATTTTCATCATTTTATATATGCTTCTGTATTTTAAATAATGTTTTTTTTAGATATGCTTAGTAATTCTTTTATTATAGTTATCATTGCTTTTGTTACCTGTGAGATTATTTCTGATCTGATTTCCTCCATATCCCTCTGCAGTTGTTTCTTTACTTCAGTCTCTGTTATTTTAGAGATTTCAGGTGTCTTACTTGTACTTTCTTCCATGGTGATATCTCTTGGATTTGGTCTGGGTGGGATGGAGCCTTGGATGAGATTGCATTTTGCTTGTTCATCTCATCATTTTCTATTTTTGAAAGAACTCTTTATTTTGATTTCTACGTTACTTTCTGTTATATTTTCATAGTAGATAGCTGTCACTGCCATCAAAGCCTCTCCATAAAGAGCCTATTCTTTAAGTATCTCCTCTGTGTGTCAGAAATTCTTGGTTTGTGCTTATCCTCAGATCTTGCTTTCTTTTCTGATTCAAAGTGGGATATTGGTTTCCACTTGAGACTGTCCTCCATCCTTTGGTATAGGACTTTGGTGAGGTTATTACCT
>NW_004524857.1:2104963-2105519 GCF_000260255.1 Octodon degus
AGTACTTTTTCTTTGAGAAATACAAATTAAAACAACACTGATTGCCATCTTACCCCAGAAAGAATGGTTATCATCAATAAGGCAACTAATAAGAAATGCTAGAGAGGCTGTAGAGAAAGGAACACTTGTGCATTGTTGGTCAGAGTGTAGACTGGTACAATTACTGTGAATGTCCTTGTGGAGATTCCTCAGAAAGATAGAATTGCAAACTGTATTTTTCCCAGCTATGAGTATTTTTAAAAAGAATTGAAAACATCATACCACAGTGATACATGTGCAACCATGTTTGTCACAGTACAATTTGTAATAACCAAATTTTAGAAACAACTGATGTGATGCCCATCCATTGAGGAATGTATAAAAAAAGATGTGGTAGTTTTATTCAATGTAGTATTACTCAGCTACATGCAAGATAATCTTGAGGCTTTTATAGGTGAATGGATGAAACTAGAGGCTAGTTGCATTCATCTCATAAGTGAGATGAACCAGACCCATATGTGTAAACAACATATTGTCTCCTATAAGAAGCTGAAAGAGTAAGGAAAATCTGATAGGT
>NW_004524857.1:2105619-2109740 GCF_000260255.1 Octodon degus
GGAAAGGAGAGGAAAAAAAGAAGGGGAAAGAATATATATGTAGAGAGAGTGAGACACCAGATAAGATGATTGTACTACTAATTTCTATTTGTTTACTGAAAGAAGCAGTTAATGCTTAAATTTTTATTTTGACCAGTTTTACATGATTATATATGGTTACTTGAGGAAGTACTTTGAAGAAAACAATGGACAGTATAACAACCATTGTTGAACTTCTATGAGCTTGTTTTTCTGAAATTATGTACCATATTTAATGTTTTATCTATTTTTTGTTCGTTTTAAAATAAATAAAGAATAGAGAGTGCCAGCCTGATAGCTAAGTGGACTAAAGTGCCTGCTTAAGCAGAGCACAGCAACTGGGTTTTGCTCCCTTGCATACAGTGCTGAACCTGCCCCATGCTGAGATGGCCATTGAGACTGGGCATGGTTGCATGCACATGTAATCCCAGCACTTAGGAGGCTGAAAACATGAGAACCACTGCGAGTCCAATCTACGTAATGAGATCCTGTAGACCGTGTCCTAAATATAGAAAACAAAATTGAAAGGTAGGAAGAATAGTGAGGAAAGGGAATTCAGATATGTCAAATTCCCTGTGATGAATATAGTCATTATTTATGTCAAAAGTGCACCAATAAAATTAATTTGAAAAGATTATATAACTCCAGGTCTTACCACCAGTGATGTACCCCCCACTTCTTACCAGAACTTACCTCAGTGTAATAGTTTTCAGGGCATTTTAGTTGTGAGGCATACATAACGAGGTCTATCTTTTCTATTTGCATCCACTGTACAGCCATGGTGATGGGAGCTTTCAAAGTAAAAACTTAATTAATGACACACTCTTAGAGTGCTAACAAAGTCACAGATTTTGTGATAGAGTTTAATGGCGACAATTGCAACTAATTATGGTGATTTGTCTGTCTTTGGAATGGCAATGTGTCATTTTTTTCTGGAAAAATAAAAAAAAATTGTACTATCTAAGTAATGGTTTCTAATATTAGTAGTATTTTCACGTTCTTTATTTAAATGATTTAAAGGTAAAATAAACTTTAGAAGTTTAATAATGAAGTCGTATTCTCCATTTCTGAATTTTAATGTGATTTCAATCAGCTTGTAGGAAGAAAATATTGTCAGGAGGAAGCTAATCATCAATTTGCTACAGCTGAAACCAGCACAGCTGGTGGATGAGTGTTTTAATGTATTTCTAGATTAAGCAAGGCAGTTTAAAGGAAACATCATGCAAAAATTCAATCTGCTGTGGGTTTAAAATAAAGTCTTCATCTGTGTTGCTGCAGAAAGAATATCTACCTTATGTTTTGTCATATTGTACTACATTATCTTTACTGAAGCATGTATCCCCCAAAGCATTATTGTAATATTTTGTGTTTGTCTTTCTCTACACTAATGCAATGGTTTAGGTTTAGTGAACAGAAGAATGGATTTTACTCTTAGCAATGCTACTGACTTTTGGGTCCTGAAGGAATTCTTTTCAGGTGTTCTTGGTGTCCTGAGGAACTACCTTGGATAAGGTATTGATGGTGGAAATTTATTGATGGTGCAAAAGAAGCACACTCTGCAGAGTGATAGTTGTCTGGTGAAAAGGCTCACAGTGACCACAAGGAAAATAACAGTGTTATTTTGTATCTTTAATTGTTAGATTGCTTTTCTCTCATGAAAATAAGACATTTGAGTTTATTAGAAATTCACTTGGCCTGGCACCAGATTTAAGTTGTCTCACTTTTTCCCCCAGATGCAAATGAAGACCCGAAAGTAGTGTTATGTTTTTCTAGAATGGTAGAAAAGCAGAAGGAAAAGAAAGGGCAGAGGAGACATTTATCAACTCTGAGAATGCAGTGAGAATAGATTACAGGGAGACTGGGGAGGGGATCCTCTGACTTGAGACAGGAAGGCCGAGATTTTTCCTAGGGTTGGAATTTGTGGAGCAGGTTCAGTGAAACACAAGGAGTTGAATGGGGGCTCCTTGTGTGTTGGGGAAAGGTATCCAGGTCTGTGATGGGGAAGGAGGAAGTGGTTATTGGGAAAATAAGTAGTTGTTTTGGGGATTCAGCCTTGTTGAATCAGGGACAAGATAATTCAGCAGTTTGTGCTCAGGCTAGAGCCTGTCATTTCCATCTTTTAGTTTCTATGAAGGGGCAATGATTCTTAGACTACTTCCTGCTGAATGAGGGTGATATTTTTGGGGCAGTGAGGATTGATATGACAATGATTCCTGACCATATAGAAGCTAGTTCCAGGTGTTTCTGCCAGGATGAGAAATTCATCATTTGTGAAGGCTCACATCCAATATTGAAGAAACATTGAAAAAAGTTTAAGAAGTCAGGATACTCTGAATAGACACATAATTATCTTGATTAAAGGGCCCAGAAGGGGAAGCAGGAAAGGGACCATGATCCAAATATGTCATTCCACCCTGACCATAGCGAGGAGGAAGAGTTCAAATTTCTTAGTTCTTGGCATTTGAGTTCTAGCCAATATCACATAAAAAGAGTTAGGAAAGTGGGTGCCCTAGGAAATGCCCCAAGTCTATTTAGAGCTAAGAAAAGGAGCTGAGACTGGGGCAGGTATAGCTCCAGGACACATTTGGTGAGATGGACCTTTAAAAGCCCATTTGATTCTATCATTCTAAATCTACTGACTATGGAGTATCTTGCCCCTTTCTGAGTGTCTGTGCTTATTGAGCTATTATCTATGAAATATGTGTCAGAGTAGGTGTAACTGCATTATTGATAACCCCGAGATCGTGGACTAAATGATAGGAGCCATGAGGTTTAAGTACAGGATGAGTGGGAGTAGTGTATGGAGATTGATCAGTTTTAAGAAAACCATTGATAGAGTCCACATTGGTGTTTAAGGGCTGATGGATATTGGGGAACACAGAGGACTCCTGTGATGAACTCAGGGACCCCACAGATTACCTAGTATAGAGTAAAATGGGTGGCATAAGTAGGGAGTAGTAGTGTCCAGGGTATGTGGTTGACAAGAGAAGAGGGAAGAGGGAGGAGCTGGTGGCACACTGAGGTCAGATATATAGGACAAGCACTGTTGGGAGAGAGGTGAATAAGAAATGGAGCTTTTGGAGATGATCTCACCTCATGAGACATGTAGGGTAAGTTGTGATAACAAGGCAATAATGAGTGAAGAACAGTTTTTGGAAACAGCAGGGAAATGTGCCTTGTCTGAAGAGGTCATATAGGTTAGCTATCAACTCCTACTATGGAAACATAGATCTAATACAATGACATGAAAATACAGGAAGAACACTATATATGGTTCCTGTGTTAACAAGTAAAGATTATTCTACCTGAATACTTGTTAAATGTCATTGTCAGAGCCCAAGCAAGACTTGGGCTCTGACAATGACATTTCAAGAGGACTGTGGACCTCAAGCTCCACCATTCCTCTTAAGCAGCAAGAACAGGCAGGTCAACTATCAATAGATCTAGTTACAACGAGTTCTCCTGTGAGGGTAGAGAATTGAGTGACTCACTCACTATCTGGAGGACAGGGAAGTTGCATTTCCTGTGACCTGTTAGCTTACAGATGGAACAGTGTCCCAGTATGGCATGGGTTGGGGCAGATTTGTGCCCTGTGTCCTCCATTGCATTTGAAACATGGTCCATGAGGACCTCAAGTGGCACCATTTTGTGTAGGCACAGCAGCATCTTGTTTAGGTCTTGCTTTGATGGAAATCCTGAGTGCCACAGTCAAAAGCTAGCACTTCTGTAGTTAATTTTTGTCTCTATTATTGAAGACATAGAAAACAAGATTGCCTCACTGTGTAGTAATCAGAGGGCACCAAAATTTGTAGCTATATTTTTCTGCTGGATATTTAAGACCAAGTTGAAGGGAGACCTGTCAATTAAAATTAATTGCTTACTATCAGTTAAGGCCAGTTAGTCTCAGGATGTACTTTGGAACCCAGTGTAGTGCCTCTCTAGTGCCAAATATTGGTTATTCCTTTATTCCATCTATCTTTGTAATTTTTGGTCTCTAAACTTCAATTGTTGAACATACAGAAAAGATTACAAGAACAATACACTTAACTACTAAAATTATTCCTGAGTATTAAGCACCTTCAAATATGAAGTATACCAGGGTT
>NW_004524857.1:2111805-2115737 GCF_000260255.1 Octodon degus
AAATTATTCTGGATCTATTCCAAGGGACTTTGTAGATTATTAGGGGGTCCTTATTAATGAACAAAGGTTGACCACCCATCTTTCTCCCAATTAGAGTTCTGTCCAATAATCTCTCCCTATTCTAATGAATTTTGTTTAATTAGCTTAAAGTTTTTGATGACCAATGATTCAAACAATTTTTATATCTCTTAGACCAGCTGGTACCTCATGAGAAATCATATGTTTAATTGTATATCCTAAAGCTCAAGTAAAGAGTAACAGCTGTTTACAGAATGACACACAAACATATACAGCACACATGAACAAACATATTTACAGAATCAGAGGTCACTTATATATATTTTTGGCCAAATTAGGTTACAATAACTTTTTAAAGGTTTTAATTATAAAAAGACTAATCAGTACTTTTTGTAGGTCAATTAGTAGAGATCTCTTATAAAAAGAATTTGAGGGGCTGGGGAGATGGCTCAGTAGAATAATGGCTTCCAGGGCAAGTGCAAGGACCTGAGTTCAATTCCAGGTTCCACCAAAAAAAAAAAGTAAAAGAATTTGAAGAACATAAAAATATCTTATTTAGAGCTGGTGAAATGGCTCAGTGGTCTAAAGCACCTGCTTAGAGCAGGCTTGGTGAAGCACAGGGACTGCAGTTCGATCCCCCAGCACCACATGCCAGCTGGCCCCGCCCCCTGGTGGGCTGGGCTGCCCCCCCCCACATGAATAAATAGAATTAAAAAATCTTATTTGTAGTTATTATATTTTTCCTTTAGGTCTAACACAGTGCAGCAAATTTGTGTGGGAGCAAGCAAACTGGACATTAGCACAGTAGGGTAGAGGAGCACCGACAGCTAATAAGTCCTAGACAGGTGGACTGACAAGAAGGGCATATTCCAAAGAGACTGTTACTCCCTCCATATATCTGCCTCAATCAGCCTTTGAACACAGGGTTTACTCTCTAAGTTTTTATGGTAAGCTGGTATTGTCTCAAACTGGCTTCATATATCCCACTGACTTACTGGAGGCACGTGAATTGACAGACATGGGAAATTGTCTTTTTCCCAAGCCTTTAGAAAACACAGCACTCTCCAATTTGCAAGTGGGTCCATCGTTTGGGTAACTATTAACATGGCTGAATTAGCATCAAAAGTCTAACAGCCTTTTCCCTACATTGGCAATTCATGTCCTGGGTCCAAGAGGTAGAGACTCATGACCTCATCAATCTGAAACTTCCTCTGATTCTTATGAAAAATACTATGTTCTTTCCCTCTCTAGCAACTTTGGGCATTTTTTCTTGAAATGTCCCTTTTCTCTACACTACACACACTGGTATGGATCCAGGGAAGCATACTGTTTCCTAACTGGTCGTCTTTCCTAATAGGCTGCCCACATCACTTTTCTCCTTTCCTGTTTATATTTTCATTCTGCATCCTCTATATTATGATACACTTTCTGAGTAACTTATATTAACTGAGACAAACTTATTCCTGTGGACTTTGTAGCTCTGCAGATTACCACAGATATGTGGGGCTGACTTGCAGTGATTGAACTAGAGGAAGAGACTTTTATTTTTCCTGAGTTATGCACAGGCTGGTAGAGGGCCCAGAAAGCTGCTGATTTAGAATCCCTTTCTTGCAGCACAAATGTGTCTCATCAGGAAGAGCAGGATAGATAAGGGCCCACACTTTATGGGCTGTTGTGACTCCTATCCCCTACTCCACTGCTAGTTTGAGCACGCAGGTGGATCACAGAGGGAGAGGACACAAAGTCTGGGGAAGACTGCTTTTGGGACAAATGAGTTAGAGATCTGGGTTGGGTCAGACAAAAAGTGAGGATAAGTTGGTGAGAAAAGGTGGTGTGGTGATCGGTGGGTGGAAGAGAGAAGGGCAAAGCAGGAGCAGAGGGAGAGGAGTTGGAAGTGTTAGTGAAGGGTGACAAATAGCAGCTATGCAGAGGAATCTAATTATCTAATTGAGGAGAGTGAGATGACTGGGCAGGTTGTGGGCACAGGGCAAGAGTGAAAGCAGGAGGAGAAACATCCTGAGGAGGGCCTGGTAATGGGAGTATCTTGAGAACAATAAAGGTTTTAAGGGATTTCTGGCCATTTCCTGTTTTGATAACACAAGTTTTCAGGGGTCAAAATTTGTCCTCTTAGGCTATTGACTGACATTGTTCGGTTTTTATTGTGGCCAAGCCACCTGCCAGTGAAAGATCAAGTTTTACATTTTATGCCCTCCCAGAGGCCACAGGAGCCAAGATTATGAACAAGGCACATATGTTTTTGGGTTTGGAAATGAATATTCCTTATAGTCACCCATTTGAAATTGAGCCAAAAGGCCAGAGCCACAAAGAGAGCCATCACTCTTTTGGAGTGTCACAAAACAAGAAATGTCCACCAGTGCATGAATCATCACTCAAAAGAAAGGGGGATGTCTGTTGTTGGCAAGAGAAAATGAAAGAATGCCCTGGAATGGGGGAAAGTTGTGGCATGGGCTGTGGTTTAAAAGAAAGAATGAGAAAAACATGGCAGCAACTCTCAGAATGAGAAGTGGCTCACCTGTGAGGATTAAGGTTGATTGGTGTTGGATGCAAATTACCAACGAAGTACAGCAGAGACAGGAGGAGCAGGAAAGTGGCTTATGCACAAAGGAGCTCCTCTGGGAGCTACACAGATCACTGATCTGAGTCATGGCACCAAAATATTAGGTTTTCACAGCATGGCCATGTAGCAGAAATAAAAGAAAAGAGTGAAGGGATCTTTAATAACTCTGAAGACAGGACCAATCACAAGGAGTGGGGAGAGGGGGGTGCCCTCTGACCTGAGACAGGAAGGCTGAGGTTTTATGGACTTTTGTTTGGGGTGGAGTATAAGGGGCAGCTCAGTGGCACCCAAGGACCTAATTGGGGGATCTGTGTGGGACAAGTATATAGGACTGGGGTGGGAAAGGAGGAGGAAGCATTCATTGTGAAGATAGGCTGTTTGTGGGGTTTACCCTTGTTGAATCAGGGCCATGATAATTTCCCAGTTTGTACTTGGGCTGGAACCTATGAGGTAGTATTTTCTGATTGGTACTGTGTACTGTGAGCAGCAAAGGCAGTCATTCTGGCCCTTGTGTTCTGTTCCTGTGCCCTGAATTTCCATGACTCAAAGACTTTTCACTGTTGTTGGTTTTTCCCAGCCATAACCTCCAACCTCATTTCCCCATAATAGCCATAATTTCCATAAGATTTTATAGGATGCTAAGGGAATGGATGTCTTTATCTTCCTATAGATGCTTTCTGATGAAATGGACTATATCCCTAGTGGGGATCATTTACTTGCTATGTGACCACCTTAGGATACTGAGTTTGCTTGACAGCTGGAAATAACATGTTAGAAAATAATGAGAAAAGTGTTAGTGCCTGTATTTCAAAAATTACTGAGCTATTTGTTAAATGGATGTAATCTCAGTGAATTTGTTAGGAGAGTCATGGGCTGTAGTGCAGATCATCATCTGAAACCTAGGATGGATAAATTGGAAAAAGGAGCAGGTCAGAATATTTTTTGGTCTATCTTAAAAGCTAGACTATGGTAAGTTCAACAATTTTGAGACACTATTGTTTGTGTTATTATTTGGAAAATCTTCTCTAAAAGGATTTTAACTATATGCCTTTCATAAAGAGCAGAGCAATGAGAGGTATTCAATAAAAATTCCAAGATTGTGGGAGGCTCAATAACTCCAGACCTCCAATCCTATTGCAAGTGGGTTTCCGGGTTCCTCTTTCCCTACCTCTGCTGAGCTAAGCTCCTAATTCTTCTTGCCCCACCTATTTCCCATAAGTGTCCTTCTATGCCCTGAAGGTGGGACTTCCTGTCATAGCCCGGTTGCCTAGTTACTCGCGCCTTTTACCCGCCGACGTCATTTCCCCATGCCTCCACTATATATACCCAGAGTTTC
>NW_004524857.1:2117408-2119054 GCF_000260255.1 Octodon degus
AGGGCAGTCCAGTTCATCCCTTTATTAGTAGGGCTAGGAGTCATGGCAGCTATGGGGACAGGCACAGCAGGGTTGGGAGTAGCAGTACTTTCTTATACCAAATTATCTAATCAGCTGATTCATGATGTTCAAACACTGTCTGATACTATCCAAGATATCCAAGACCAGATAGATTCACTAGCAGAAGTAGTCTTGCAAAATAGGAGGGGCTTAGACCTTCTAACAGCAGAGCAGGGAGGGATCTGCTTGGCTTTACAGGAACACTGCTGCTTCTATGCAAACAAGTCGAGTATTGTTTGAGATAAAATAAAGAGACTTCAAGAAGATCTTATTAAGAGGAGAAGAGAGCTATTTGAAAACCCTTTCTGGAGCACAAGGAATGGAGTACTACCCTACCTTTTCCCTCTATTGGGACCCTTGATTGGACTAATAACATTTTTATCAATAGGACCCTGTCTTTTCAATAGACTGATGACTTTCATTAGACAACAATTGGATGCCATTAAAATGCAATCTATTCAGGTTCATTATCACAGGCTTGAGATGGCTGAAAGGGAAAACTGCACTGGAATACAACCAGCTTATAATGATGAAGGTCTGGAGATCTCTTAGTTCTCCAACCCTTGGTGAGATGGTCAGGCTAGCCAGAGATGGGTAATGAGGGGCATACATGAGACACCACTCACTGCCTAGGACAGAAATGGGACCTTTTGCCGTCCCAGTCTCCTCTGATGGGTAAGGTTTGAGTCAGGTCCATGTAGAGGACACCTCAACCTAAAACAGGCACTGCCCCCTCAAGGGAATCAGCCGTCTAAAAAGCCATATTTTACATACATATATAAAAGTAAAGGGGGACCTGTGGGAGGCTCAATAACTCCAGGCCTCCAATTCTATTGCAAGTGAGTTTCTGGGTTCCTCTTTCCCTACCTCTGCTGAGCTAAGCTCCTAATTCTTCTTACCCTGCCTATTTCCCATAAGTCTCCTTCTATGCCCCAAAGGTGGGACTTCCTGTCATAGCCCGGTTGCCTAGTTAATCGCGCCTTTTACCCGCCGATGTCATTTCCCTGTGCCTCCACTATATACACCCAGAGTTTCCTTTGAATAAATGAGACTTGATCAGAATCCTGTCTTGTCTCCATTTCTTGCATCTCCTGTCCTTTGTCCCCTCTTCAATTCCCCGTTCCTCTCCCAGGTGACCTTCATTGACTGACCCGCTGGCTCGTTACACAAGATCCTAGGAGCTGTACCCAGAACAAAATTATTGACATTATATGTCTAATTAAAATCAAGAGTCCAAATACAGAGGCCATTTTAATAGACAGGATTGAAGAGCATTAGTGAGTACTCATCTGCACTTGGAGCATTCCTGAAGACTTGCTCTTGAAAAAGAAGCCTCAGGTCTTTCAGAAGGTCACAAGAATAATTTTTTACTTTTTCAGTGGTCCTTTGACTAAGACAGTTCAAGAAGGGCTGGCTTTATTTAAAAGCAAATCAATATATCTGTTTTTGAAGTTTTTAGTAGAGTCAGGGTGGCAATTACTGTTGAGAAAATGTCCTTCCATTTTGGTTTCAATTGTTCTGCAGGAACCTTTTCTTCTTTCCATGTTTTGATGAGCACTTTGTCTCTAGATGGACACTGGGCAATC
>NW_004524857.1:2132177-2133300 GCF_000260255.1 Octodon degus
GCAATTAAACAAAGGGAAACAGTAGGAAATCAACAGCAATAAAATAACATGACAAAGATAAGCCAATACCTATCAGTTGTAACTATCAATGTAAATGGCCTCAATTTACCAATCAAAGAAAGAAAAAGACTGGCAGAGTGAATCAAGAAACAAAATCCAACAAAATACTATATATAAGAAACACATTGAATTCAAAAGGAAATTTATTGACTGAAATCAAAGAATAGAAAATAATACTCCATGTGACAGAATCCAGAAAAAACTAGGGGTAGTTATTTTGTTTGCATACAAGTTGAACTTCAAACCAAGTGTTATGGTTTGTACTTATTTTTCCCCTCATGCAGTCATTGAGGTGCAGTTCTATAGTTTGTGATTAATTCATGACCCAAGGCTGGAATTATGGGTTCTGAGTACTGCTGGGATTATGGGTCTGAATACTGTTGGGATTATGAATGTGAGCATTGTATCCAGTCTGGGGTGGACAGCCTGAATGTAACATAAGAGAGTCAGAGAGACAGACTTGCTCTCTGTTGCCATTGTTGCTGTTACTCCTCTCTTTTGTTCTTCCTCTTTGCTGCTGTCATGAAAGGATGCTCTCTGCCCTGTGCTTTGGAGCCACCTGAGCATGGACTGAAACCTCCAGTAACTGTGAACTAGATATACCTTTCCTTCCTGCATTTTGGGTGTTGGGTGTTTGTCTCAGCAATGAGGAAGAGTAACTGAGACACCAAGAATGATTAAAGAGATAAAGAAGATCACTACATACCTGTTAGGGGAAAATGGCAAGAAGAAGAGATAACAATCATAAGTGTATATGCAAAATATGGGTGCATCCAACTGTAAAAGAGAGATATTAATAAACATGAAAAATCAAGTAAACAATGACCTAATTATAATGGGGGAAGCTATTACTTCATTGTCACAAAGAGATAGATCAAGTAGAGAAAAGACTATTTGCAATATAACAACCATTGTTGAATTCCTAACATCAGAGTATTATACCCAACAAAATCAGAATACATATTCTTCTCAGCTGCACATAAGATTTTTCTCTAAAATAAAACACATACTAGTCCACAGAGATGCTGGAATAAATGCAAAATAATTAAAATTATCCATGCAT
>NW_004524857.1:2135165-2136322 GCF_000260255.1 Octodon degus
AATACCCATTAATGAAATATTTAAGACATCAATTTTAAAATTAGCAAAGTTCAGTTACGATTCTGTCACTTATATTGTAGCATTGTTACTAAATTTAATTGATAAATATATGCCATTTTATATCCATCTTTAGTTTCAATTTCTTGACGATTTAAAATGTTGCTATAAATATCTGTGTACAGATTTATTTAGGGATGGTTACAAATTCTTAATTCTTTGTCCAATGTCCAAGGAAGGAAGACTGTTATATTTTTGTTAACAGTATTTAGTTTCTTTTTCCCATAATTATATTGAGAAACAGATAGCAATGAGAGTTTCAAAGGAAATTGGTAGGAGAGTTTCAATAATTAACACATTGCATACATTCTTACTAGTGGTTCATTGCTGTACAAGATGTGGATATGATATCCTATTTACAAACACTATTAGAACAACTCCCTCTATTTGTTAAGAGAATGTAACTATATATCTATCCTTACCATTTTGAATACACAGATACATAAAGGATATTCATCTGTATCCCCTTATTTTTGTTCAGTTCCATTATTTGAATATTATAGGTGTGTTAACTCAGCAAAATATTCTAAAAGACTGCAGTAGTCCATAATAGTATTGGGTCTTCTGCTTCACTGGCAATGTCAGAAATTGTTGACCTGAGTCCCCTACAGCTCAATATAACAGCATGGCTTTACTTCTTATACTCTGTTTTTATACTTTACTGTTGGTTGGTTAACATCAAGATAAACAGGACCTATGCAATAAGAGTTGTAGCTTTTGGGTCTGATAAGGTCAGTGAAATGCCCTCAGTATTTATCCTGAGATCCTGTACTTCAGATTGTACATCCTTTGTCTGTATCAGCCATATGGATGAGTCACAGCCATTGCTTGGCCAATGTGCTCTCTGTGAAAGCCTGAGAGAATGTTTTCTCTCCATGTGACTCTCCTTAGGTGCACTCTACATCATCGATCACTTTCCTCTTTGGCCGCATAATCTTGAGCAGAAAATTTGGGATACTACCAAGTTACATGACGTTACACTACAAGTTCTCTTATGTACTGAGTCTTAATTGACCTTGGAAGGCTAGAACCAAAATGTTGGCTTTCCTTGTAGCCCTCCTTTTTCTCTAATTTTGGTCTGCCTACTTAGGTTGTTAACC
>NW_004524857.1:2137833-2139156 GCF_000260255.1 Octodon degus
CTATTATTCTTCTGGGTATTCCTCAAGAAGAATTGCATACATCATACCACAGTGATGTATGTGTACCCATGTTTATAGCAGCACAAATTGTAATGGCTAGATCTTGGTAAGGACCCAAATGCCCATCAAGTGAGGAATGGGTAAAAAAATGTGATATTTCGCATAATGAAGTCCTCCTTAGCTACAAAGTGTGATGAATCTCAGGACTTTTATAGGTAAATGGATACAACTGGAGACCATTCTCATAAGTAAAATAAATCAAACTTGCATATGTAACTATTGTATTGTCTCTCTAGTGTAAGAAACTGAAAAAAATCAACTAGATACAAAGGTATACTAGATTTTGTGAAAGGGAAAGATCTACTGAAGAAGAAAGAACAACTAGAATGGGGGAAAATGTGGAAAAAATATACATACACAAACACATACACATACACAAGATATCTAAGATAATTGCGCTACTAATTTGTATTAGTTAATTGAAAGGAATAGTCACTGCATATATTGTTTGATCAATTTTGTGTGCCTATACTGGGAATCTGGGGAACTACTTTGAAGGTGACAATATACAATATAATAATTGTTAATTTCTTATCACCTTGTTTTGAAATGTTGTATCATTTTTTATTCTCAGTAAAATATGCTAAAGATTGCATATTTTATGCCAATTAATAACTTATGAGAGAAATAATTTACATAGCTTTCTTGTTCTTTTAAAATTTTGTCCCATTTTAAGATTATGGGATCATACTTAAATGAATCTGTGTACTATTTATCATTATTCATTTTCTTTCTCTTTGATAATTTCTTAAGTCTTTGAAACTCATCCTACAGTATATATCTCAGAAAGAACACTTCGAGAAATATTATTGGGAACTTTTATGCTAAATGTATAAAATATATACTTTTATGCTAAAAGTACACAATAGCATTTAGATGAGAAGACAGTGACTGCCTTTCTTAATTTATTTTATTTTGTTTTTGAGTAACTTGCAGGTGCTTCTTCATTGTTTTTCCTGTACAGATGTTGCAGTGTGAAGTCTGATAGTACCTTTTCTATCAATTATAAATGTCCCAATCATTTTTGTATATATTTATAAGGTTACTGGAAATTGTTTTTGTACTGAAATAAATCTTTTTCAGGTTCATATGTTCCATTTCAGAATATACATTGCTGTTCTTATAATTTGCTTTTAAAACCATTGTAGAGAATTTCTTTTATTTTTTCAGAGATTTCTTTAACATTTCAGTATTCCCTTGTTTCATTATATATTTTTTACCTGCACTATTTAAAATATATACTTCTTTTATGTTGTGTTTAAA